>NC_081227.1:5637636-5880136 GCF_902713425.1 Acipenser ruthenus | reverse complement strand
CTTCAGCATCTTCTCCATCTCCTCGATCTTGGATACGTCGAGGCCGCTGGCACTGCAGGGAGACAAAAACACACAACACCTCCACCCTCAATTCAACACGACCAGAAACCTGCTGGGAATCAGATCTAAAGTAGGCAGCGCTCCAAGATCCATCTGTTTATTGCACCCATTTTTATTTCACTCCCAGAAAGGATTGTTTCAAACTGAAGCCCCAATTGAATTGGATCTAGAATAAAAAGTCTTGGAACAAAGTGTAATGTACACGTGATTATAAGAGCCCATGAATGTGACCTCAAGGTTTGAGTCGCTTCCTTCTCTATATCTCACTGCCACTGCTGTAGGTCTATGCATCTATGCGTGGAGCTGGAGTTTACACCACACACAAACACTCTCCTGCTCTTTGTAAAAACACTGTTTACACTTCCTCCTCCTCCTCCTCCCCCCCTCCCCCCCGCTGTCAAAATGAACTGGAGCTCAATGATTAAGCCGCTCTTTCCCGTCATCCATTGTTTGTTCAGTCAACAGGATCTCTTTGTGTAGCCGTGCGTCACCCCAAACATCTCCCCGTCTCAGAGCAAGCACCCTGCCCGATACCTGCTCCAGATACACACACACACACCAAACACAAACATCTCCCCGTCTCAGAGCAAGCACCCTGCCTGATACCTGCTCAACACACTCACACACACACCAAACACAAACATCTCCCCGTCTCAGAGCAAGCACCCTGCCTGATACCTGCTCAACACACTCACACACACACCAAACACAAACATCTCCCCGTCTCAGAGCAAGCACCCTGCCTGATACCTGCTCAACACACACACACACACACCAAACACAAACATCTCCCCATCTCAGAGCAAGCACCCTGCCTGATACCTGCTCCAGATACACACACACCAAACACAAACATCTCCCCATCTCAGAGCAAGCACCCAGCCTGATACCTGCTCAACACACACACACACACACACACACACATACACACACACACACACACACACACACACAGCCACTCATTTCAAAAGTAGAAGTCCACTGAAGTTAACCACCCACCCCACCATTTAAAAATAGCAATCACTTCAATAATTGCAGCACAATTCTTCAAAGGCACGAGGGCAGACCTCCACACATCAGAGTACCCACACAGTGAAGAGCTGGAGTCTGGCTGGGTGAGCGACAGCCCCCTGTGCTCCGCACTCCCCCGGGACTGTCCCTGTGCCTGGGAGTCTTGATTACTGCAGCCTAACGAAATCCAGAGCGAGAGGGAGGAGGAGGAGGAGCTGCAGGAATCCAACCCCAAGCAAAGCACCTCTACTGGAAGGGCCTCTCCAAGGTGGTAAGGTCAGTAATATCTTGTGCTATTTTTGTCTTGAAGCTTGCCGAATGACTTCTCCCTTCTCATGCAGTGTGCAGGACACAGCAGCACAACGCGCCTGGGGCTTTAGGTCTGCAGTGCCGCTGGAGAAACAGGCTCCGACCCCTGTCTGGCAGGAAAAAGGCGCGCTGTCCCTTTAAGAGAAGCTGCGGCGTGCTGCTGGACTCTGAAGTCGATGCCTCTTCACATCCACCCTGGATTCCTCTCTCTGGGATCATTTGAGACTCGGCTGAAACACATGCTGTCGTAACTAGAGCCACGTGTGCAACCCCCTCTCCGCTCCCCGCATCACTGATACATACATTTAATTACATACAGCATCTGGCTTGTGTGCCCCAGCTGTGTCACGCTCAGTTACAGGCAGAAAGGTGCAGCCCAATGTCAGGTACAAGAAACAGAAGTGGATGGACTGGAAGGGAGGGAGCGTGGTCAGTGATAAGTACTCCTTCGTTAACACACAGGACACAGTAAACTCACATAGAACTGTCATAGACAGACAGAGGATTCAGTTCCTCTCCTGTGACAGGCTCTGAATCCATTCCAGTGCTATACCTACCCTGTAGACAGACAGACAGACAGGGCAGTGCCGACAATCCCTTACCTAGCAAAGGCTAATCCCTCTTATCGCTTAGATAAAAATGAAGACTGAACACCATTATTCTCTTGAGGTATTTTACAGCGTTGTTTAAACACCTGGACAAAAGTCCAAGACCCATAACTACCTTGTTCCACACACACACGCACGCACACACACAAATATGCGCACATGCAAGGACCCACCACACACACACACACACACACACACACACACACGACAACTTGCAACTTACCAGCTTCCTACTGAATTAAGTCGATTTGCATTCATTTTCATTCCAAGGGATTTAAAAAAAATGAATAAAACAAACAAAAAAAAACAGACACACGATCAAAACTCCAGTATCCTCTCTCCCTCCCTGGCCGTACAACTCTGCAGAAACAAACTCTCTCTCTCTCTCTCTCTCTCACTGGGCCCAGAGGTGCTTTAGTAGTTAGGAAGCACAACAGAAACAAAGTGTGGAGAAAAGGAGTCCAAAATACTCCTGGCTTCCCTCTCTTTCTACTCCGTCCGTCTCTCTCCCTCTCTCTAGGTGTGGCTGTCTCGAAGACGTGGCCCGGATTCTGTGATCAGGGTGGAATGACAGGGCGAGCTGTGGCTGGGAGTCTGATTGAGACAATCTGGTTGGGGTTTATTAAAAAGGGGTGTGGTGCTTGAAATGAAAGACTTGAAAAGAATAAAAGAAAAAATGACGACCCACTGACTTCTGGAAAAAGTTTTCAATGATAAATTGCATATATATAGATATATATATATATATTTATAATCATTTCAACTGGCGTCTGCTCTGACAAAGCCGTGCTGGCCCATGTACTACCCCGTGTATCAGGCGTATGTATTTTGGACACGTTGCCAGACGATCAGGGCATCATGCTAGCCCGTACACGACCCGTGTGTGACCCGCAGGCTCTCACCTGGACATGTTGTCTGGCGAGCAGGCCGAGTTGTTGCCCGTGGAGATGCTGGTGTCCACGCTGTCAGAGCTCTCCAGGCTCAGCGTGTCGTAGGCGGGCTCTCCGCTCTGCGGGGGGCGGTGGTGCAGGATGGAGTGGTGCACCGGCCCGGGGAGGTGCGTCTGAGAGCTGTGCAGCGCCTCCCACTGGCACTGCGCCTCCACTGCAGCCTTCTGCTTCAGCTCGGCCAGCCTGCGCCGCTGCTCCTCGATCACCTGATGACCTGCAGGGGGCGCAATCCGGGTTAGAGCAACACAACTCGGAAAGGAATAATGAACTCACATGAAATGAGTAAGGGCTGCTTTCACCGTCCCAGAGTAGTCTTCCTACCCTTTTTTCAGTTTTCCCCCATTCTTTTTTCATGGTTATTCTCTGCAATGACCATAGTTTGCCTTGTTTTATTTCAACATTCTTTACCATACCTCTCTGGGCTTTACATTGCTTATGCTTTAGCATCCTTTCACCATGCCTTATTGCACTATGCTTTTAGAATGGTAAACTTTTATAAGGGTAATGTTACCTAAGGTAAGCTAATAGTGCAGGGTCTGTGAAACCAGCCTTACGTAAACGAACAGGAACGAGTGTAAGCAAACCACACAGGATCCAAGAAGCGCCTCTGAGGGTTACACTTTATTACGCATGTTTGCAGTGGCATTAAACAGGAGTAGGAGCAATCGAATATTTGTCTGCATTAATAAAACAAATTGTAAAGATATATTTTCAAAATAAATGAATGCAGAAACACACACACACACGCATGCGATGGCTCTACCTTTGGGGGTCTCTGCGCTGGAGGGGTCTGGCAGTTTTGGATGGGTGTTTAACAGTAGGGGGAGGACAGGAGAGGAGGTGGAATCAGACAGACAAACAGACAGACAGACATCAGAGTTAAAATATAAAGTGGGACAGTCCATCAAAACTACAGGCAGCAAAGACTACAAGAAAGTGCTGGAATATGTCATCCTAAATCCTTCTAGTTGAAATGTCTGTCAAAGAACTGGATGAGAAGTTTCTTTCAGTATTACTGCAGTAACACGGGTGACAGCCTGAGCTGAACTTGACATGTTTTTATAGTCTTACCTCTGGATATACAACAGTTATGGAGAATTCACCCCTGTATGAAGCTGCAAGTGGATGGCTTCCAAGTTTACGCAGTTTAATTGACTGCAGTGTGCGCCTCAAACATCCTTATTTAAAAAGGTGTAGTTGTAACAGTTTCAAGGTCAAGGGCAGTTCAAAAGTATAAAGAGATACACGGTGTCAAGATCAGCTGTTTACAGGTGTGCGAGCCAGGTGTTTAAAGATCAGAGGCAACAGCATACAGGTTGAACTGGTGCAGTGCAATAGGGAGGGCACTGGGAGTGCTCCCCTCTATTACAGTATCTATCCCAGGACTGGACGCTTACCTTTCTGCTGCAGAGCCAGCTGCCTCTTGGTCTCAATGTCCTGCATCGTAGCGGCCAGGTTCCGGGGCAGGCTGCCTGTGTTGTTATAGACCAGCAGGGGGCCCTGTTGAGCAAAGAGGGGAACAGCAGAGTGAGATCACAGTGAGGGAAGGCCGTGCTGAAAACATCAGCTCTGGGCGAGCTTCCTGTAAAAGGCTCTCTTGTGGCGTCTAACCTTGGTGGGGGTGCTGCGCCCTAGTGTTGAGGCGCTGTACTGCGCTGAAGGGGCGGAGCCAGTCTTGTTGCTTGGCAACGTGGAGCTGAAATCGCTGTCCACCTTCGAGCGGTACATCTGGGGAGAGAGGGACAGTCAGAGGGGGTCCTGGACTGAGATATGGGGTGGGGACCCCTTGACTCCAACATGCTGCACGCAAAACACACATGGTTACCGCTCCTTCAATCTAAATTCACCAGGAGTCAAACAAAACAATGTCATCATAGCTCTAATATACATCTCTAGTATTGAAGTCTTGGATGCTGAAGAACACTCCAATCCGAGGCGGAGAGAGACAGAGAAGGTCAAAAATAGATGAGGAGAAATGGAATTTTATACATGCATGAATGAGTGAATGCCTGAGTGATCAAACAGGGCAGATCCAAACCTGAACAAGCAACAGAGTTTAACCACACCAAACAGACACCACACCGCAGCAGAATCTGGAAATGTCTCTCCCAGAGGACGAATGGTTTAAACTTTAAAGAACAGTGGTCAATTGTCAATATTTTGTGTGACTGAACAACAGCACTAGAGTTTAGGGGCCATGTCTGCAAAGCATTTAACCCAGTTCCAGATTAGCACTGTTTATTTTTCAAGTTACTAAAAATGTCTTCCAATGAACACACAGTGTGCATATGAACACGCAGTGCTGTTCAGTTTAGCTGCTAAACTCTTGCACGCTCAAGTTTGAACCCTCCCTTCCCGCTACAGTGAGGAATGATAGAGTGAGAAAGCAAGAGAGAGAGAGAGAGAGATAGGGAGAGAGCGAGATGCTTTACCTGCACTGGCCTGCGAGCTAACAGAGATTTGGCCGGCAGAGGAGGGGGGATGTGAGGGGGAGAGGAGGAGGGAGACTCCTCCCCACAGGCCATGATCTCCCGGTACCACTGCTCTAAATCAAGAGCAGGGATCTGAGGCCTACCCCTCTGAGCAGCCTTGGAGAGAGAGAGAGAGAGAGAGAGAGAGAGAGAGAGAGCGAGAGAGAGAGAGCGAGAGAGAGAGAGAGAGAGAGAGGGGGGGTACAGAGTGAGAGAGGAGAAACAGGATGTTAATGGAGAAAATAGAAATAATAGTATGAATCTACATGTAGTGTGGCTGAGGTTCTGCCTTCATCTACAATCAACAATAAAAGCAGCACCAATCTTCAAATGTACAGATTGATGATGGCATGCATTATACTGTGGTTTGTATGCAGTGTAGTGCAGCATGAAAAATTGAGGGGTTCAATTAGCATGCTCAGTGCACCCATTTCTCTTCAGAAGAAAATGCACACATGCTTAGGAATGTCTATACTATATATTACATTTTACAAGTTTCCATATATTGTAGTTTATGTGCCATACTTTTTAATACAAAGCATATCCTTAAGCGTGCTTTGCTAAGCTTTCAAAAGCGCAGCTCTTTGAAATTGCAAACAGACAAGCCCACTGCTCAAAGGGATGGAGTCAGACACACCTCAGCTGAAAGAGAGAGAGAGATAGCCTTGGACTGAGGGTCAGGGGCAAGCGAGGAGGAGGAGGAGCAGGCAGCAGCCGCAGAGTGGAACGATGGGATAGCGGAGGAGGACGATTGGGCAGACTCAACCTTTGACCTCCCGAAGATCTCGTTTAATTGGCCAACCGTCACGTACTCCTTCTCTCCCCCCCCAGGCAGGAAGCAGATAAAGAGAATGCGAGAGAAAGACAGAGAGAGAGAGAGAGAGAGAGAGAGAGAGAGAGAGAGAGATACAAAGTCATCAGGAGGAAATTAGAGTTTTCAAAGTAAACAGGTTAAATAATCAAATAAAAAATAACCAAGCTAACCTGTCAGATAGTACGCACAGCTTCTGAACTGAGGACTCGGTAATGCTAAAATAAACTTGTAGAGATATGCCAGTGCTACCGTTTCATTTTAACAGAGCAGTTTTATAGGTTGTCATGGTGATTCCATATTGAATTACATACCCACCCCCAGAGAGAAAGAGAGAGAGAGAGAAGCGAAGCAAGCATGAGAACAGCATGATGAACCCCTTGAGGACCAGATCATTTGCACCCGGGACCGGCATTTATTGTTTTACATTCAAACTAATTGTGAATGAGATGCAGTAATGCGCCTGCACGACTCGGAGGCACAGTGCAGTTCAGTACCATTAAAGTGCAATAACTTTCTGGTGCAGAACGCCTTTAAAAACTGGCACCACAAAACAACCAGCTTCGCACACATTCAGGGCCCATATTGCCCGTCTTTAATTAACTTCTGTTATTTTAAAAGGTTACGAAATGTTACAAAACTGAGAAACGAAGAACACTTAAAAAAGTCAAAACTGAACTAAATATTATTAATATTATTAATAACAATAATAACAGTAATTCGACATGTGCTGTTGAGTAGGTGAGTCTGGTCTTGAAGGGGTTAAAGGTACCTCGTGTGCAGCTGGAGGTACGGCGAGCGAGAGGCTGAGCTGAGCTGTGGTGGAGCGGCGGGCATCACAGTGATTGTCCCCATACATCTTAAACACGTCAGAGAGCTTCATGTACTCCTACATGCAGGCCAGAGCGGCACAAAGAACAGGGAGCACGCGTTACACCTGAGACACAGGCAGAGCAGAGCATACGCACATGCACACGCACACGCACACCCCTCCCCCCCACACACACACACACACACACCCCCTCCCCCCACACACACACACACACACACCCCGCACCCCCTCCCCTCACACACACACACGCACACCCCGCACCCCCTCCCCTCACACACACACACACAGATGAACAGCAACGACATCACTCATTGATATATGCAGAGCTGCTCCTGCATGTGGAAGACTCGCTGAGCTTTTACTCCAAGAGAAAAAAAAAATATCGCCCAGAACTGAAACACTCAACTGTGACAGACGCTTCAACTGGAAGACACTGAGAAAGTGGAAACGTCTCATTTAAATTTATTGGCTTCTTTTTGTAAAAAAAGAAAATGTATTTAATATGCAATGCTAGTTTGAAATATTTACAGGGTGGTGTGCCTTTTTTTGTGTAAGTAGTGTACGCTAGACACTAGCTCACAGCCCTCATAAAAGCTTTCTATCCACTGTCCAAAAGGAACGCAGCAGACTGTACAGTAGCTAACAGCTTTCATCAACCCGCTACAGCAGCAAGTACAAGCTTGGTGAATCTGTGCCCAGATCTGCGCAGGATGAATAAAAAGGTTTTGTCACAAAAGAGGGCTCTGCAGTGCTCTTATTGAGATCAGCCGTTCCACAATCCCACCAGTGAGACTCTCCATGCAGCACCATGCAAGCTGCTTTCCACAAAGGGACAACCACCATCGTCACCAACACCCCCATTCACACACATCCATCCACACCCACAGCTCTGTGCAGGTGAGCAGTGAAGCAGTCTCAGGACTAGGGCTTTCAGCTCCTGAACGTTTCCTTTTAGAGAGGACTTCGAAAGAACCTCATACATTCCAGGGAAGAGTTCAAATTGGAATATCAAAAACGGAACGGCAGGTATTCTTTAGGAATGTTCATGGATTCCAGAGCGCTGCCAATTCGATCACCCTGTTGGAAATTCCAGCAATGGCTGCACTGGTTTATTGTGGCCAGGGTGCTGTTGCAGACTGGTTTGGGGATTGTCAACAGGGTAGTCTGCTGTCCCGTTGGAAGGTGCTGTCTAGTTGTTGGGGGGGAGAAGGCTGCATGCAGAAGCAGGTTAGTCAGGTTACCTCTTGCACCTTGGGACAGATTTGCGAGGATGAAGCAGGCAAAGCAGCAGTGAGTCCCGGGAGGGGGTGCTGGGAGTGGGCTTCCTCGAACAGGTCGTTAGGCTCGCGGATATGAAGCACTTCCTGTTTAAAGTTGAAAGGTCAGGAGGCTCCGGTGCTGCCATCATCATCATCATCATCATCATCATCGCTGTGCATGTTAATCATTAAGAGACTACACTCTCCACACCACACGGATTTGAATTGAATCATTCATTTAGGATGGGAAGCTTTCTAATGGGAGATGGCTACAGACACCCAGAGCACACCCATGCCATGCTGGAAGAGCTCAGGGCTACCCTGTTACAAGACCTGCTTCTCTGGTTTGCACTTTACATCAGGGCACACAGGCAGGCTCACCGGCACACCGAACGCACAGCCTCGTGCTGTAAGAGTGTCCTACAAAACACTTCATCCCACGTCTCTAACCTCCTGCACGACCCGTGGCACGTTTATAACGTCTGAATAGTAACTGCCATTGCTTGTGCACAACTGCAATAACCACAAAACCTGGAATCTGATTCCAGTGAAATGCACTTTGAATTTTAAAAACTAGACCCAGGTGGGTTTTTTTTGTGAACAAAAGCAGTTCTGTAGAACAGTTTGTCAACGTGAACAGATAAGAGGTGGAATAAGCAGTATGAAGCATGTGTCACTCATGCTTAAGTTTTGCTACTCTGTCTTGATTTCCTATTGTCTTCCCCCACTCTCCTGTGGAACTACACCACAGTTCTGCTCAATATACAGCAGAGAAGGACAGCCACCTTCCAAGTCAGATTTGAATGACAGCAGATAACTGCGTGCATTCCCGGAGTCTGCCAGCGGAGGGCGGCAGCGCGCTCTTTCTCTCACCTCTTTCATGGTGGAGGAGCTCTTGGGGAAGCTTCTGCCTCCAGTCAGGTTGAAGTATCTCTTCTCCAGACTGGCCAGCCTCTCCTTCTCCTGCAAACAGACAGTCACACAGGTCAGCAAAGCAACCAGGAGAGACTGCACAATATCTACACAGTCCAACAGCATGGAGAGACTCTGCACAATATCTACACAGTCCAGCAGCACGGAGAGACTCTGCACAATATCTACACAGTCCAGCAGCACGGAGAGACTCTGCACAGTCCAACAGCATGGAGAGACTCTGCACAATATCTACACAGTCCAACAGCATGGAGAGACTCTGCACAATATCTACAAAGTCCAACAGCATGGAGAGACTCTGCACAATATCTTATTCCCAAAGCAAACTCCACTGCTGGGATCTGACTACAGCATGCAATACAGTCACAGTCCAGCCTGAGGGAGGGAAACAGGAGCTCCTTTGAATAGCAGTGGGACCAATGGTGCAAGCATTGGTCCTCATGAAGGTCAGAGATTGAAAGTAAAACCTGGACTGCCATGCAGTGGGGGAGTCTCATTATTAAGCTCACAGAATTTAAAACCTACACTGGCTCAAGCTGCTCTGCAATGGGAGTCTCACTGCAGTGACAGCACGGGTGCCAGTAGGAGCGGGAGGTATCTCTTTACCTTGTGCAGCAGCTGAGCAGTCAGGTTCCTGTCCTTGGCCAGTCTCTCACACTCCTGGGCTGCCTGCAGTCCCAGCTGACTGGCCTGGCTCTCTAGAGCGGCCACCTTCTCCTGGGGAGGGAGGAAACGACAGGGGTCAGTACAGAGCGAGCAGGCAGGGGAGCAAACAGGCAGGGGAGCAAATAATACACAAAGATGTTTCCTATGCTTTACCATCCTTGTGCTCGGTTTTATTACACTGTGTTATGCTTTTACTATGGGAAGCTTCATAAGGCCACCAGCAGGTCCTGATAATCTCAGGCTCCGTTACTCTACAGCAGGGGTCCAAGGTTGGCCCTTCCACGTCATCTTTTTGTTCCAACCCTGTTCTCAATCCTTTCATTGAACCAATTAACCCTCCATCCAGACCCTGAAGCAGCTCATGATATCATTTTACCTGTTAAAGCTGGAGTGGAACGGCCCTGCAGGACCATGATTGGACAGCCCTGCTCTACAGCTTCAAAATGTGTATGAAAACCCACTGTTCATGGGATTCTACTCAGACCTGAAAGATTTACAGAGGCTTGAATAACAGTTAGGAGGAGATCAAGGCAAAACAAGGCTGGTGTTGAGATCACTGTGTGACACAGACAGACAGACACAGTGCAGAATGAGGGTGATTTCTCATCTCTAGCTGTCTGGCTATCCAGAGTTGTATTTGTCCCCCCCTACCTTCCTCTTGGCCACGTTGCTGTGGTACTCTGCCTTCTCCTGCAGCAGCTGTTGGCTGATGGTCTCTCTCTCCTCCTCCAGACGGCTCTCCTTCTCCAGCTGCTGGAACTCAAGGTCTTCAAACAGCTTGGTCTCAGACTCCAAGGTCTCTGCTTCCTAGACGCCAGCACAAGAGCGGCAATGAGGCAACAAGCACAGGGACAGCTCCCACACAGGATAGAGACAGTATGGGAACATGACGGGGAGCAGCTCCCACACAGTATAGAGACAGCTCAGGGACAGTATGGGGAGCAGCTCCGACACAGTATAGGAGACAGCTCAGGGACAGTATGGGGAGCAGCTCCCACACAGTGTGGAGGTGGTTTTGGGACAGTCTGACGTATCATTGCTTATAAAGTCACTTGGAGATTAAAGGCTGCTTCATACTTCAGTCCTGTGACCACCAGGAAGGAGCCAGACATGCGACAGAGCTGAGAGAAATTCAACTCTGGAGACCAGTCTCCCTTGGATCGGCAGACAGTCACACGACTGAAGTGTGAACCAGACTTCAGACTAAACAGCAATGGTGGCAATGTTTCATCACAGAGCACTGAAGCACTGGTACAATTTCCCACAGTGGGGAAAGGTGCCATTTCCTGGAAATCTTCTTAGTTGCAGCATTGTACTTGCAACTCTCCTAGGGCAAGCTGGCTTTAACATTGCTTCTGTGGGAAAACGCAATACAAAAACAGAGCTGCACAAAATAAATACATCTGTTTTATATACAGAGAGCATCAGCCGTTGTTAAAGCCACTTGCTGTGGGTCAAAAAGTCTTTATTCAATGTGCTGTCACTCGCTGCACAGTGCCACGGTCCTGTCTTTATTCACTGTGCTGTCACTCGCTGCACAGTGCCACGGTCCTGTCTTTATTCAATGTGCTGTCACTCGCTGCACAGTGCCACGGTCCTGTCTTTATTCAATGTGCTGTCACTCGCTGCACAGTGCCACGGTCCTGTCTTTATTCAATGTGCTGTCACTCGCTGCACAGTGCCACGGTCCTGTCTTTATTCAATGTGCTGTCACTCGCTGCACAGTGCCACGGTCCTGTCTTTATTCACTGTGCTGTCACTTGCTGCACAGTGCCACGGTCCTGTCTTTATTCAATGTGCTGTCACTTGCTGCACAGTGCCACGGTCCTGTCTTTATTCAATGTGCTGTCACTCGCTGCACAGTGCCACGGTCCTGTCTTTATTCAATGTGCTGTCACTCGCTGCACAGTGCCACGGTCCTGTCTTTATTCAATGTGCTGTCACTCACATGCGGACGTTTATTCCCAACATGTATAATTAAGCACCTATATAAAAATGCTTATCTGTGCATTTCCAGCTTCCTAATACTGAAAAGTACTGCCACAGCACACAAAATGAGCATTATTAAAATAACATACGTGGCAGCTGAACACAAACACAATGACATTGTAATGAACTGAACCAGGAAAAAAATAAATAAATAAAAAAAAATCAAGCCTGCAAAACACTTATTTTTTTGCTGTCCCAAAAGAGACAAACCAAAAACAAAATTATAAAACGACAACCCAGCAGCAAAAATATGGTACTGTAGTTGAATGCAAGAAAAAAAGAGAACCCCAAACCGCAGGAAATGCCAAACTGAAACGAATAAATAAAAAAATAAAACAATCAATCACAATGGAATAGAAGGGGTCATACCCACAAAACACAAAACAAGCAAACAACTAGAACACCAGCAGAAGCCAAAAGCAAAAGCGAGAGAAATCAGCCTCCCATACCAGCCCATACGCCTTACCACACAGCCAGAACACAATGGACCCCCACCTGTGCCCTGCCGCGGACCAATCGTGTGCCAAAGGAGGAGGAGTTAGGAGCAGGTGAGGTTGGGTAAGGAGGAGGGGGCGGGGTTAGAAGCCTGGTCAGAAATTCCAGCAATGCCTATTGGCCAGTTTTCAGCTGTACAGTGATTGGAGACTATTAGTGCTGTTTTTTTCAGCCGAGTGCAAGATAACACTGGTTTGAAAAAAACTGCATATTCCAGTCCTTTCATCCTGTGAAATTTAGTGAAACAAAATGGCTTTTCTGTAGAATGAACTGGTGTCTACAGTGTCTATTACAGCAGTGGCTGTAAACCAGTTTGATTAAAACTTGGGAGACTAACCAGTATATTTAGCTACTCCCGATGATGATGAGTAGTTGTGTGCAAATCATTTTCCCCTTTAAGGTGTTTTTGATGCAATGGCACCACAATTTGGCCACAGGGTGGCGGTGTGTGCTATGCAAATATCTCATTGAAAGTGAAGCAGCTTCAGCCTGCCCCAGCAGCTCAGTGGCTGGAATTTGAGATTTCAGGGAGGTTTAGGAAGGTTTCCGATGGTCCCGGTGTGTTTTGAAGGGGTTCCGTTCTGTTTTCGGCGAGGGGGTGGGGGGGTGTATAGAACTGACCCTTTTGAGCTGGTCCTGTAACTGCTCCCTCAGTGACTCGGGGCAGTTATGAAGCTGGTTCTTCAACTCAGAGAAAGCGTCCTGGAGCCTTTCTAGAGCTTCTCGTTCAGCATCAACATTTGCCCTTTCCTAAAAAACACGATCCAGGATAGGAAAAGAAGAGAAAAAAAAAAAAAAACACTGCTCAAATCCACGCCATGCAAAGCACTGAGGTTAGAGCCCCCAAACAGTGGAGCAGCCAGAGACCCGGGGTGTTTGGATTGGAGGGGGGGGGGGCATTTAAACAGCTTATGCAGAGTAAATAACATACTTCACTGCTGATAATCACTCAAGAACTGACAAAGCTTCAGTGTTTAATCCTGAGCTAATTATTATTTAGATTTTAGCAATTTTATTTGGCAGCAACTTTTGTCTCCATCTTACTACAGTCGAGAACTGATAATAATATATAAACACATGGTGTGTTTTTTTTTCTAGTTTCAGGTTTTAAAACGGCTAAATTGCCATCACAAGAACATTCTCAACATTCTTCAAAAAGCTCAAGGGTGTACATCAGGTTGCTGGAGCAGCAAACCTGGCTTCGTTTTTTTTCATTACAGACTTTATTTGTAATCAATCAGTTCTCTTGAATATAACTCTGCAATCTGATCGATGATCCAAACGTTCACATGAATTACAATTACTGCATTTGAATTTCTCCCCTGTAGTTCGACACTGTTTTTTCCAGTTGCTAAACCAACGCAGACCTCCCATTCACCTGGCACTAGGATTAAATAAAAAGAGTTGACTGATAGGAATCATTCTGCCATTGCTCTCAGTGCCAGGTGATGTAACAATTCACCAGTTCAGACTGATTCTGTCGAAACGTTTGTCTGCTTGACTTTAGTTTCTAATAGACTGACCTCAACATCCACCAGTGCAAACAAGAGAGATATATTAACGTTATATTCGTTACAGATTGGGTGGACTGGCTTTAGCTTGCCTGTGATTGTACCTGCAGTCATTAAAACATCATGAAGCAGTTTGCATTAAAACAGGGGATTTGAGGGGGTGGGGGACAGGAGTTCCCAGTGTCCAATCCCAAACCTCCGGCTTGCTCTGGCTACTCCACTGATTGACAGCAAGATGGCAAGTGAAAAATTATTTTAACAGGAGAGTAACAGTTTTATCATTATTGTGATTTCTGATTTTGATTGGTCGTTAAGGAGTTAATTTAATGAGGGTTAAGGTGCAAAGCCCACAGACTCGTTCGCTGTCACACACACACAGGATCTGCCAGGGTCCAAACACCGTCCCAACACCATTCAGAGAAGACTAAACTAGCATGCTGCCCCAAACATAAGAGAAGAGACCCACACTTTACCAATTAACCCTTTCCTGCATGGCAACCTACAAAAAAACTAGTTTGAATATTTTGTGCATGAAAGGGTTAAACACCTACTTCAAAGTGCTCATCTGTGATTTTACAGCTTCCTTCTACTGCAATAAACCAGGCTGGGGCACTGCTTGATGGTGCAGGTGCAGGATTGCAATGGATTACTTGCGGCTCATCACACAGACAGGGTTGTACCCTCAGGGTCACCCCACCCCCCCCCCACCCACCCCCGATAGTGCGTCCCACAAGGCAGCGTGACTGGGGGGCGGGGCAGCGTGACTGGGGGGCGGGGCATGCTGTTAGTGTCCCAGAGACCACAGAGAGCGAGTGAAATCCACACAGCGTGCAGAGGAAGATGCGTGCTAGGAGTTATTAAAAGGAGGTTAGTGGAGCGAAGACAGAGGAGAAGAAGAGGAGGAGAAACCGGTCCCAATCTGCAAAGCTCTCCTCCACCGTGGAGACGAGGCTCGCGAGTCACCCCCAGCCCAGGTGTGCAGCGTCCTTGTGAAGAGACTGCACTGCACAGACCCACAAAGAAGCAACCACGCGTACACAGAGCACTCCCCCTACGGAGGATTGCAGCTGTTTCAGCTGTAATTTAGCAGGACGGGTTGCTGCAGTATGTAGACTCACTGGAATTCACACTGGCCCCCAGTGATGCATACTGGTGCAATTCGCTGTGTTGTTTAAACCAGTGAGCCTTTTCAAAGTTTACCCCAGTAAATGTGCAGTTTTCCCATGCTTTTGTCATGGTTACACTATCCAGTTCACCTTGGTTTCCCATGTTTTTTATGTGATTTACCATACGTCTCTGTGCTTTTCCAATGCTATCCTATGCTTTACCATGCTTTACTGTGCACAGTCTAGAGCTCTATTCACACTGATTTAATTCAGGCATTGTTTCCTCTTTTGATAGATTAAAATGAGTTTCTAGACTGCTGTGAAAGAAAAATAAACCAGCCACCTAATACTGTATCGTGGGCACTGAACTTCATTTCAAGCATAATATATATATATATATATATATATATATATATATATTTTTTTTTGTGTTGTAGCTTTGGGAGTAGGGCTGACAGACAGAGAGTAATACCATTGTGCTAAATTATAGCAAAACTACAGCTTTTGCAAATATACCCTATAGCAAAATTGAGAATTTCGCCAGCTTCAACCTTGTTTTACTCATTTCAAATTAACCAAAATACAACAGTTCCCTGCTAAAATCCCACATACATCAGGGCAGAATTGATCCAAGATATTGTTCCTCAGCGAGTAAGAAAAAGGCACTCTGAGGGTTTGGAGGGACAGGAGCCCTCACAGACCCCCAGACAGGGTCCCTCTCCGCACACAGACACATACAGTGCAGAACAGAACAGAACAGAACAGAGAAGTGGCTTCATAATCCACTGAAAACATGACAGAACTAGGAAACCATGATCCAGACAGACAACCTCCCTCAAGATTGCAATCCTGACTTGCTAACAAATACTGCAGGATTTCATCCTTTAAATATGATATTATTATTATTATTATTATTATTATTATTATTATTATTATTATTATTAATATGTCAAAAGGTACAATAATTGCTTTTTATGAAAATGATGCCATTATTGTAAGTAGCTTGACCACTTCCACTAAGGTGCTCAGTCTTTGCTTTCCATATATCCTGTTCTTTATAGAAGAGACCTGTGGGGTCAACACAGGACAACTGATCAAAGTGGCTCTGGATCCAAGCACTGTGCTGGATCATTAACACAGAGCACCAAGGCTATGAAAACCAAACTGCTAACCGTGCAGGACAGGGAGACAGTGAGAGGACTGTAGTGTATATGCAGGGAGGGCTGTATTTAAATCATGCAGACGATGGAGGTGTTAAGATCTCTCAGATCCACTGGACAGACCCCTCCCTGGTCTACTGAAGAGTCTAAATGTAATTCCCAGGCAGAAGAGTGTGGGACTGTGTGAGGTGACCTGCAGATATGCGGGTGCCCCAAAGGCAGGAGGTAGGGATTGGGAGTACTGTGTCACCACCCGCCCCTCCCCACCAGCAAATGTCTGCAGCTTTGCAAACACTGCAAAAATAATTAAAAAAGAACACTCACAGAAACAAAGACTTTCAACAGCAATACCAGTAATAAAACAGTACTGCCCGATTCCACAGGACTCACCTTGCGACATGAAGTCAGCCCATAACTGCATGACCGCGACGTCAGACACAGTATTGTTGTTTTAGAGATTTAATTATGTTTTTTTTGTTTGCCAGGTGCAAGCTTTATATCATCCAGGTGAATCATTCCTCACATCCAGGTGAATCATTTCTGACGGTGATGTGTAATAAACAAAGTATACGTGTGTGTGTGCGCGTGTGTGTGTGCGTCTGTGTGAGAGAGAGTGGGGTGTGTGTGTGGTGTGTGTATGTACTCTATGATATGATGTTGAGAAGACCAGTTGATGGCAAACACACATTTGAGCTGTTTGATGTTTGAGCTACTGTTTAAAATCTATCAAGTTCATTTAAGAGAAAGCTTTTTTAATGGTTACATGTCTCACTGTGTGCGCGTGTCTCATGAAGCATGCCTGTGTCTCTGTGTCTCCCCCTGTGCCTGTCCCCCTGCACTTGTGTGTGTCTCACAGTGTCCCCTGTGTCTGTGTGTGTCCCCGTGTCCCACGGTGTCATTACCTGGTCTTTCTCACGCTGTATTCCGCTCTCCAGCTTGCTCAGTTTCTGCTGCAGCTGTACGATGATCTCCTTCTCTGTGTGGATCTGCTCCAGCTCAGCCTGCCTCTCCCCCTGGAGCAAAGCACGCTCCATCTCCGCCTGAGACAGAAAGACAGAGACAGAGACAGAGAGAGAGAGACAGAGAGAGAGAGACAGAGAGAGAAACCACCGTAAAATACAAAATCACACCTCAGAAAAGAAAAAAAATAAACTACTTCAGCAAGTAAACACAGGATCAATTCATTTCCGATAAGTGGTTTTCAGCTTATTGTGTTATCTCTATAGCCCAGCATGGGGTTGTAAAACAATAAAACACAGTTTGTGTTATCTGATGATTAGAGTATTAAACGTTACAGAACACAGAATGTTCAGGCAGCCCAGCCCTCTTCCAGTCCACATTTCCGTTTCATTCGTTTACTAAAGTCACGCCTTGCTAAACAAACTACCGCCAACGCAGAAATGCTATGCAAACTGAAACAGAATCATCAGGGGCAGGCTGGAATAAAAAACAGAACTGGAATGGGATTCTGGTGCCTGACTGGCCACCCCTGGGCGTACCTGTACAGGTGAGCTTGTGTGAGATTAGGTCAGTGTGTGTTTTGAACTGCAGTAAAACACGATGAAGAGCAGTAAGTGTGTGGTATTAGTATGGGAAAACGTTAAAGGCCTATGGGTGTGGAAATCACGGGTGATGTATCATGTGGTTCTCGTGTGATCCAGTGAGATCCCCTGTGATCCCGTCTGATCCCCCTGTTAACTCCCCTGTGATCCCCAGGGATCCATCACCTCCTGCTTGGACTCCTGCAGCTGCTGCTCCAGCTCAGTGACTCTGTTCTTGAGCTCATCGATGCGGGACAGCACCCGCACACGCTCTTCCTCCAGATAGGAAACCTCCTGCCGCACTGCAGCGCCCCCTAGAGAGGACTCCTCGTGCTGCAGGGAACACACACACAGGGGTAAAGAATATGGCATTGCAAGGGAGTTACAGCACAATACTGGTCTCTCTGTGTTCTCATCTCCTGTGTGTCCCTGTCTCCCAGTGATCTCACCTCCTGTGTGTCCCTGTCTCTCGCTGTCCTCACCTCCTGTGTGTCCCTGTCTCTCGCTGTCCTCACCTCCTGTGTGTCCCTGTCTCTCGCTGTCCTCACCTCCTGTGTGTCCCTGTCTCTCACTGTCCTCACCTCCTGTGTGTCCCTGTCTCTCGCTGTCCTCACCTCCTGTGTGTCCCTGTCTCTCGCTGTCCTCACCTCCCGTGTGTCCCTGTCTCTCACTGTCCTCACCTCCTGTGTGTCCCTGTCTCTCGCTGTCCTCACCTCCCGTGTGTCCCTGTCTCTCGCTGTCCTCACCTCCTGTGTGTCCCTGTCTCTCGCTGTCCTCACCTCCCGTGTGTCCCTGTCTCTCACTGTCCTCATCTCCTGTGTGTCCCTGTCTCTCGCTGTCCTCACCTCCCGTGTGTCCCTGTCTCTCACTGTCCTCACCTCCCGTGTGTCCCTGTCTCTCACTGTCCTCACCTCCTGGTGCGTGCTCTCTGTGCTGCTGCACTCCTCTTTGAGGTTCTCCTCATCGCTCTCCCGCTGCCTCTGCGCGCCCCTGCGAGTCTGGATGTCCAGGGAGGGCCTCCTGCCGGCCCCCTCCCCAGGGAAGGCTCTCTCCCTGCCAGGCTCCTCCCCGCCTCCTCCCCCCGGCACCGAGTCAGCCTTGTTGTACTCGGCACACAGGTTCAGGATCGTCTCCAAACGCTGCTTCTCCTGTGAAAGCAACACAGAGAGAGAACTGTGATCAATGGAGAAGCACCAGCAAAAGCACAAGCATTGCCAGCTATGGGAATGGATATGGTACCAGCACAGAACCAGGAATCAGGAACTGTAACCCTGCCTGTCTGTCTGTAAAAGGTCAGTCAGTCACACAGGGAGACAGACACGTTTGTAGTTCATAGTCTGCAAAAACAAAAACAGAATTTATTGCATCTGTGTGTTGCTCGTGAACAGACTTCATTTGGCTGTGAATAAATCCCCTTTCTTCTTTTTTGCATCCCCTCCCCCCCTGGAAGCTAACAGATGCCCCAGTGTTTTGTGGGTTCAGCTGCTACCCCTATAACTCAGCGGGGAGACAATGCGGCGCCCCCCTCCTGCCAGTCTCCCTGCAGGGAACACTTCACCGCAGTACACTACAGTTAAAGCAGCGTGTGCTAAAGCACTGGCATGCGTGTTACTGTATTATACAGACATGCCTAATCGTGGTGAAGCTCAGCTCATTTAGAAATACTAAAATGACAGATGATTCGACTCGAGGACTTTCTCAATGTCTTCAATAGCACACACAGGAGAACAGTAGGGTATGGAGACTATGTGTCCCTGGATCCTCAACTATTATAGCCATTGCCTGCCCTATTGACAGAGTGTGTGGTTCCTCGCTGAGTCCTACTCCTTCTAGAAGATGCAGTCTTTGTGTTTGCAGAGCGAGTCGGTTGCATGGTAGTTTTTCTCCTGAGTGTTAGTGCTGGACCGCAGTCAGAGAGCCCTGTAATTACTCTGACTGACTCAGTGAATCTCAGCCGCCCTCATTCCTCAAACCGCTGGGGAAGAAAGCTGGAGCCGCCAGCCATGCCAGGGTTACTGCCCTACAGAAACAGCAAGAGACAACCTCCCTCAGGTTCCACACTGAGCTACCCAACCCCACTGCGTTCCACACTGCAGCCCAGCACTCTAACCACTGAGCTACTCGAACACTGCAACCTAGTAACCACTGAGCTACTCAAACACTGCAGCCCAGCGCTCTAACCACTGAGCTACTCAAACACTGCAGCCCAGCTCTCTAACCACTGAGCTACTCAAACACTGCAACCCAGCACTCTAACCACTGAGCTACTCGAACACTGCAGCCTAGTAACCACTGAGCAACTCAAACACTGCAGCCCAGCGCTCTAACCACTGAGCTACTCAAACACTGCAGCCCAGCGCTCTAATCACTGAGATACTCAAACCCACTACCTTCCACACTGCAGCCCAGCCCTTCCTTTCTCAAACCACTTAACTTGAACACTCTCTCATACACCCTCCTTCCCGATTACCTGCTTTTACAGACAGTGCAAGAGTGAAACAATCCTCCTCCTTTCATTGACAAGACAGCACACAGTGCTACCTCAGGCTACAGAAATGACAAATCTGAAACAGAGCCAACAATGACGATAAACAAAGAAGCACCTCCCTGCAACTTAGACAGGGATTCAGTCTCTAATACCTTTAGTCTAGCGCCTTTCACAGACACTAAACCAATGTTCCCTATTTGGTCTACAAACAGACAGACAGGCAGAGATAGCTGTACAAGAAAGACAATGAAAGAAATGCCCCCTGGGGCTTTAGAACAGCTGAGAGACTCGGTGCAGGAAAACCCAAACAAATAAAACCAGAGAAAGACTATCGCTGACTCTCCACCCCTCCCCTCCGTCAGACCACCCCAGCTTGGAGTGTGGAATCTGGGGTAGCTCCACAGGGGGCCCTGGAACAATCCTGCGCGGTAGACACTCTCCTCCATCACGATAAAGTTGGTAATTTTCTGTATTTCCATTCACATAGTACTGTAGTTGTAGCTTGGTAGCTGGAGGTGTCCAAGCTCCTTGATACTGTAGATCCCGGATTGATTTAACAGACAGGCACGGCTTCCTAATAAAAGGAGTCTTTCCTGTTTTAAACCCAGAGCCAGCTCACACATCTTCATAACTGCAAACCCGGAGGTCTGGTACTCACATGCATGCCAACAGTCAGCTGCTGTTTTCAGAAGAGAAGGGGTTCTAAGCCTCTGTTACTTTCCTCACGTTTAGAAGCAGACTCCTTGCTTGCTTCCAGTCAGACACAAACACACCCAGACACTGCCTATCACTCAGCTGACCTGTCTCAACTCATACCCTTAATCAGAGAGAGAGGGAGGGAGGGAGGGAGGAGAGAAAGAGGAGGGAGAGAAAAGCTGTGCGCAATATTTCTTGATTGGAATTTAAAACATCTAGGGCTTGTGTAATTTCACATGCTCAAACATTTAAACTGTAGCTTACTGGGGATGTCTGAATCATACCAGATAAGAACCATCATAAGAAGCCTCAATCACTATTTCATCAAGCACTGTAACGTGCTTTCATGAATAAGGCTGTATGTATGTATGTGTGTATGTATGTGCATAACATTTCATTGTAAGCTGTGAACACTGAAGTATTGAATATGGGCTTACACAGAACACTTGCTGCTATGTAAACACAAAGCCTATGTTTGGCATATTTGACAATAGTCTTTTTAGTTGAATTTTGAAACATTCCACATTTGGCAAACGTCTGAATCTTTAAACTCTAAACTATTAACGGAATTCTCCCCGCACAGACGAAATGTTCCGATTAGGAGGTGCGTTAGAAGAAAGAACAAGTTTCGCTAAAAAAGTAACGGGATCCCTGCCTTATCACAGCACTGCGGGCGACACCCACAGCCTTGATGTGATCCTGTCTAGCAAGGCACCGACACACAAACAGACAAACTACGAATCACAAGCAAGAAACACAGTCAAGGTCACCGCAATGATAAAGGGATACAGAATGTACAGTCCATGAAACTGCTACGTTTGTTACTCCACTGAATCATCACCTTCAGATTAATGGCAAGCCCTGGATCTCTGTGGCGATCTCTTAATGCAGAGTGTCACCCGATACTAATGGAATGTTGATTTGATTAACCTAGACCCTGATAGGCTCATTGGTGGGTTTGTATAGAGCATTGCACCAAGGAATCAATCTGAAACTTGCTAAAACCCTTGTGAAATAGTCTGCTGTGTGACGAGGGATAAGGACTCAGAATTTAGAATTCCAGGTTGTAATCGCCTATTATTATTTATGATTATTATTTTCCAATGCAGGTTATTTTCTGGCATACTTTTCCAAGCTTGATGCATTGGAGGATCAAGGTAAAGGTTGCACTGCAATATTACTGGCGGTGATAATCTAGATCAACACTCACATTTTTCAGCTGTCTATTAAGAATGTGAGGTATGATTAGGAAACAGCACTGGCGCTGTACTGTAAAACATTTCAACAATGTGTCAGTGCTTAGATACAGAATACACAAAGCATCACAAAAAAGAATAGAAAGGATACAGTTATACAGCTTCATGTATAAAAGTATCATTCTATTAAAGGTATTGATGGATCTAGCGGTGAATAACTGTTTTGTTGGTTTAATCGCACATCGTCATTTATGGAAGGTCTCCTTGAACGTTTGGTAATTGTTATATAAAGAGAAATCTATTTTAAGTTCTTGAGACTTGAGTGACTACCCTGGAAGTTACACCACAGCAGTCAGGCAGAGAGGACAGTGAAACAGCCACCCCGAGCGACTCGAAATGAAGACAAAACAAGCACAATCAGTCAGAACGGTGACGCGTCAGCTCTTACTCCTCATTAGACACTGTGCACAGCAAACCCCAGGAAAGGTGATGAACGAGAACCGCACTGTACAAATGAGACCTTGATCTCAGCAAGCAATATCCTGGATCACTTTAGAGTAGAAAAAAATCTCCAGGCAGCGTTTTTCAGTTCAATGTAAATTTAAATGAATGCAACACTAAAATATTGCATGCAAGGCACTATTTATGTAATAAAGGTGCAATTAATACACATTCACATTTTGATGTGGGATACAGATAGTCAACGGGCTGCAGCTGCTTGATTTACAGAGAGCATCCTAATAGACAGAATCTATGATCTTGTCTATAATGCCTGACTCCTGGGCCACCCTGTAGAGTGACAGTATCGCTGACTGCAATGGATTGAGTTTAAACAACCTGTCGGTAATGAGAGCGAAGGTCTCCAATCCACAGATACATGACTGTGTAGCGTGAAGGAACCTTACCCAAGTCCAATACTGGAGCCAATCCACACATACCAGAGAGGGGCGTGGTCAAGACAGTGAGCACTGTCTACAGGCCACGCCCCCTCAGGAAACCCCTCCCCCGCGGCTAAACATTCCGCTCACTCTCACAAAGCTCTCCTGAGATTCACCTTTTAATCTCAGTAAATGCATGCACACAAGAAACTCTTTCATCTGTTGTTGCGTGCAGATCCTGGAGCCTGTAGCCTTTCTTTTCATCTAAGTTGCTGAATTGTGGCAGCAAACAGCAGATGAAAAAAGTTAAACAAGTTAGAACACAAGCCTGAAAAAAAAAACTCCAGTCTATTTAAAACCAATCAAGTCACTAGCTAGCTTGCTTGAGGGCAAGGTCTGCGTCTGTCTGAGAATGCCTGTGTGTGCTCCATGTAAGTGAGCATGAAGGGGACATGTGCTTACACCCAAGCTCACAAAATGTATAGACACAGTTAATAAGCCCTCCATATCTCTGAGTGTACTTGTCTACATCCACACTGAAAGCATGGTAAAAGCACAGACAAGTACAGCACTTCATAGAGAGCTTGATAAAGCATTGTCACAAGCTTTGTTCAACAAGGTACAAACCCTGTTAAAAAGACAAGTTGTTATGCAGTAGACCCGTGTATGCCTGTAAACGGATTGAGATGAGCAGCACAGTGCAGGACTGCAGCCTCCGCCTGTGCTAGAACGTTTGGCCCTTGCCTCCTCTCACACTCCGCTCTGCAGACTCTCTCCTCGCAGCGGTGTGTGAAGATTCCCCGAGCAGGAATGCCAGCTATTCAAAGCACAGGCTCTCAAAGTGTTACCAGCGTTAATCCTCCAGCTTCACCCAGGTCACCCTGTACCAAGGAGTACCAACCCACCAGCTACCCCGTGTCTGCAAAGCTTTGGCATGGCTTTGCTATACTGTCTTTGAACAACTCGTGAGTTGAATTAATGTATTTTTTTTTTTTTCTGCACCGCAGCAATGCCCGACACAGCTCAGGAGAAGTGAAGGTCCAGCGGGCTTCCTCCGATCCCACGACCGATCCAGCTTCCTCTTCTATACCCAGGAACTCCAGAACTCACTAGGCACCTGTCCGGTAGGGTCTGCTAAAGCGCGATGAGGAGAAGCAATACCTGCCGGTTTTGGCTCCCTAACCAATGAGCCAATGAGACGCCCCCTCCCTCGCTCCCTCCCCAGCGAAAACCAGCGACTTTGCACACAAACCTGCGCTCCCCTGACTGTACGAATCACCCAGCATGCCATGCGGCCGTGCTTTTACCAGGTGAGCCACTCTGGAACCTGGTGACTTGAAGTTTTGTGACGAAGACCCACTGTAAATTAGCAGAAGCACCCACTACTGTGTATTGAACTGCAAATTGAGAGATAAAACTACAGAGAAGTATCTCTCTCTTCTTTGTGTCGAGTGGATGACGCCTTCGGTAATCCACAACGCAACTTCTTCAGTGTCGCGCTGATGAAGACCCAAGCCAGATCACGATCTATAACTGAGGGTCTAATAGCTAGAATTAGCAGTAGCAGCACACAATAACTGAACGCCTGAATTAAGCATACTCTGACAAGCCCATGCTGTGACTAAGAACATGCAAACCCTATAGGAGATAGACGGTCTATAGAACCACTTCCAAACAGCCCTGTGCAGTCAGTCAAACTAGTGAGCACACAAACACCCCCACACCGGCAGCCCCCTTTGATCCAGTCTAGTCCCCTCTCCCTTTCCTCCGGTTACCCAGCAGAAAATTCCTTCAGTATCCCACACCACTGACCCACCTCCAGAGCAGGAGCTGTGAGACTGCTGGTGTCACCAGTCTATACCACAGCCTTTTATATACAGCGTGGCCTTACAGGGCTTCGCTGATTAACTCTTCACAAACAGCGACTCAGACAGCGAGCATCGTTCTGCTTGTTAATGTATAACCCACTCTTCCTGTACAAATTAATACAATTAAAGCGAAAGTAGCTAATATTCTATGTTAAACTATATTATCCATTTTAAAAGGCTGTAACATTTTAAACTTGTGAACAGCAGAACTACAAAACGAATTGTTAACGTTAGTGTTTTTAAACTGAACGGCTGTTACTTGTCCACAGAAAAACAACAGTTAGTTGTGGCTTTCGTTGAACCCCAGCAAAATGCAGTCATTTTAAAAGACCGAAAAAGTTACTACCATACAAAATGCATTGCTTTGTGTAATGTACTGTATCTGCATTGCATTGTGCAGTACACACACACACACACACACATATACAGACATGTTTGTACAACTCTTATACAATTCTGTTAAAAGTTAGACCAAAAGTCAGTTTCATGTTGTCAGCAAGTGCTACATAAACACATTTACATGCATTTCCAAGATCTTTCCCTATAAGGTATTTTGATCAGATCTGGCAGTCTGTGCAGGAAAGCTCCCAGATTCACATCTGTGGTAAATGACAATGATGGAGTCCTAATTACCTTCAGTAACGACCCACAATCCTTCAGTAAGCCCGGGTTCTGCTGGATCAGAGACAGTATATAGAGCCAGGCTTGGTCCTTGCTGGCCTCTGGTCCAACAGGTACTGATGCAGTCCTGTCGGGTCCAGTTAACTCCCTGCCTTCCATGGCAATGCGATCACACTGGCTAGATACTGCGATACATTACTGTGCTGTGCTATTCTTTCTCTGTCTCTCTCTCTCTCCCTGGAGGTCCCTTTAAGCACAGCTGTTCCCAGGCCCTCTCTGTCTCTCTCTCTCTCTCACACAGTGATATAAAAAAAAAAAACTTAAGTTCAGAATAGACGTTTCCCAGATCAGGAAGTCACAATAACTTTCAGCTATCTGAATGCCCTGCTGACAACAGAATGGAACACAGGCACCAGGGGGTGGGGCCTGACAGAGGGGGCGGGGTTATCCGAAGCCAGTGGGCGTGTCTTCTCGGAAGGGGGACAGGAGTGTCACTAAGCTGCTCAGCTCTTCCAGTCACAGTGTCAGAATTAAAAGGTGCCTTTTGTGAGAGATATCACCATGCCTGCCCACCCCTTATAATGCTAACTTCTCAAACAACTAGCTAACACTTTAAAAGATCTAAATCAATCACAAGTTACTAGTTTTTAAAAGTGAAACACTGGATCAACCTAGTAAGTACCAATCATTCAGGCTGGCTGCAGTAAAGCTCACCACGTGAATCTGCAGATGCCAGCCACAGCAATCCTGACTTTCTATTCGTACTGAATCAGCGCAAACGGTGTCCCAAACCGTGCCTCGCTTGCAAACACAGCACCGAGACGCTTGACAGCTTTTTAAAACCTCTGAATTGTATTACAGTGTAATTGTATCTCACAGTGTCAGCCAGCCTCTGAAATACTGCGTGATTGTCCAAGCTCTCAGATTACAGCTCTTCTCACCCGCCTCTGTATCTGAGAATACATCTCTGCTGCCAGAGACGACGCAGATTGCACGACACAGATGCTAAATGAAAACCAGGAGCGCTGAGCAATGAATTTGAAAACAGATTACAGCGTCAACTCTTAAGAAAATTCAGTGGAGGTGTCCTGAATATGATTTTATTAAATCTATCTCAAAAGGTGCCTCTTCCACTCCTGGTCTTTGTTCCAACCCTGTTCTAAATTGTTTAATTGAACCGATGAAACCTGCATGTAGACCCCGAAGTCGTTCAGTCTCTCATTTGACCTGTTAAAGCTGGAGTGGAATGACCCTCCAGGACCGTGATTGGACAGCCCTGTTCCAGACACTGTGTAAAACAATCCCAGTATAACAAAACACCACTTGGAAAAAAAACCCTTTCGTTCTATTCAGTCAGAAAGCAGCTTGAAGATGTGATTTGTAACATCGCTGTGTGGTCTACTGGTCTCTCAGAGTGATGGAATGTCAAACAGGTTTGGAGCTGTGGGGGGGATGTCCAGATCAATCTACCCCTACATACATGTAAACAAACTGGAACAGGTTTGCTACAGTAGCGTGCACAGCAGGGGATGGGTTTTATGAGATTAAGTGTATCGCATCCCCCTTGTTTGATATATGGACTGAGAGTCCTTGTTCCACACCCACACAAACCTGCCTGGCTGGAACACCATCGCCCTCTTGTGGGCGGAAGACTCTCTTTCGGTTTGCAGATAGACAAAGATCCAGGGAGCTTAACCCTCCTGAGCAATGAATAAACGTGTCAAAGACAAAAGAACTGCATTTAACTTCTCAGCTCCTCAGGATAAAGGATAGAGAGTGTGAGGGAGAGTAGGAGTGAGTGAGACAAAGTGCCACCTCTCCTGTGCTCTGCCTGGGCTCTGCTGAGCTCACAAAGGGTTCTGCAGTGTCTGGCACTGACCCTGGCCCAGGCCCAGACCCTGCTAAATATACCAGCAATTATGAGGTAATGGAAGGGTGATGTCACCCTCAGGGCTCCAGGCACTCAGCTGAGCTCAACCGCCCTGCCCTGCACTGACAGACAGACTCCCTTCTCACTGTCCCACAGCCACAGACCCCAGGGGAGACCCTTTTAGCAACTTTATCCATGCAAAACTCCATACAAAAATTCTAACACTTAAAACCAAAACCGAGTAAGACGAGAAATCAACCAAAACTTGAGTGTTGGTCCTCACTTAAGCGTACCAAGTTAGCAGTTGCTTGTATTGAGAAAGCACACTTAAGTGAACATGAACACTCTGAATAATACCCACAGATGCTTTGTCGTTTTACTTAACATTTTTGGTTTGGATCATTCAAAAGTTGTGGATATGATAAAAAATGTCTGCAACTTTTGCTCCAGTGAAAAGTTTCAAAGCATTTCAACAGTGGAAAGGTGGAACAAATTGCTCAGAACAATAATGACCCTGCGCCTTTCAGAGCGAGATCCAGCTCTCTAAAAGCTCCCTATTAAAGGAGGCGCCTGTCGACTGCAGACAGCTGCTGGGGTGATTAATGGCTGGGGGAGGCTTGGAAACAGACACACGCTTCACTGATAGGTAAATAAAGCCTGAGGACTGATTGAGCCGACAGCAGCCCTGCTCTCCTGAAACCGAGGGAATCTCAGAGTGCGACAGTCCCTGACACACAGGCAGGCCAGAGTACCGCAGGGCTCACGTCTGGCAGTAGGGTCCATCCAGCCAAAGGGACCACATTGTGGGGAGGGGTTGTCTCAGTTTGGGGTTAATGGTGATGCACAAGCTACCTGTGATGGAGAAAAGGGCTTCAAGGCAGGGGCTGTGCTGTGCAGGCAATTGAGGGGCTTCATGGCTGTTGTGTAGGAAACTGTAGAGCTTGCAGCTCACGTCATGCGAGGAGTATGGGTTAGAAGTTTGCAAAGGTGCTCATTTGTTCTATTTTTTTTCTGACCTAGACAGATAATGTTAGTACCATTTTAAAGATTGTTTCAAGGGCTTTTCAACAAGTCACTGTTAAAATGATACAGCAAACACCCCCAAGGACTGACCCAAGAGCAGTAACCATCTCGTTCACTCCCATAGCTGTCCTGTTTGAGAGGAGACAGGGGCGCACTGCACCGCGGGCCAATACAGTATTCAGGGAATCAGCTAGACATACTGACAGACAGGAGACCCAGGACAGAAACTGCACACTGGCTCTGTAGAGAAATGCTGGGAGAGGAGAGGAGAGGAGAGGAGAGGAGAGGAGAGGAGAGGGGCATAGTGCAGAAAGCGTGTTTAATTGCAGTGCAGTATGAGGACAGAAGGGAACACACTGAAATCACAGAAACAAAAGAAGCTTTTTAATTTATAGGCAAGTGTCTCAGACTCTGGCAGCAGACCCCCTCAACACCCACGGCCCTCCCCCCCCCCCCTCCCTCCACTGCAAGGACACAACAAACAAAGAGTTGCTATGGTTACTCAGCGTCGTAAGATTCCGTAAGTGACTGCATTTTTTCCACGGCTGAGCTTAGTCAATCTGGCAGCGCCCCCCCTGACCCTGAGGAAAGGGAAAGTCTGAGTCTGTCTTGTATCACTGCTGGGATGCCCTTGAATGTCATCTCAATAGCTAATCTGATCTTGCTTTTCCTTCAGCTCTAACCACTATGCCACACTGCTTCCTTCCCAGTCCCTCAGCTCTAACCACTAAGCCACACTGCCTCCCTCCCAGTCTCTCATCTCTAACCACTAAGCCACACTGCCTCCCTCCCAGTCTCTCAGCTCTAACCACTAAGCCACACTGCCTCCCTCCCAGTCCCTCAGCTCTAACCACTAAGCCACACTGCCTCCCTCCCAGTCCCTCAGTTCTAACCACTACACCAAAGTGCCTGCTGTTTAAAACCAGGCAATGTTACCCAGTTTCCCAGAGTAAACAATTCTCTAAATGAAATTCCAGGGCTCACCTAGAACAAACACAAGGAATGTATACAGGGGAATACCAAACAAACTGAATGCAGACTGGAGGAAACTCCTGGGAGACCTCAGCACTGGGAACAAGCACAAAGAGGTTCAGATCCAGCTGCCTTCAACTGGAGTTTACTGTACTTTTTTTTTAAATAAGTTTCAGATCCACAGCTGCAACTCCTGCCTCTCCTCTCCTCACAAACGCACACAATTACATCAACACCAGTGCACGCACACACCTCACAAATCACGTGACAAACACACAGCAAGTGAAAGGTTAAAAATATCTGTCGAATATTGAGAGGTTATCGAATTACAGCCAAATGCAATCCGAAACATCTACAGGAGGCTAGGAGTGTGTGATAAAAGTGTGGTGCAAAATCAGGACAGCTATCATGTGCACCATGCAGAGGGTGACAGACAGACAGACAGACCAGCGAAGAAGGATCCCCATTCTGTGTGGTGTGTCCGGCCACCTCTGCTAGACTCATAGTGAGGGACAATAAACCATCCCTACTGTACTAAACATTGTGAGGCACAGAAAACAGTGAAACATTTCAATTCCCCTTCCAACAAACAGCAGCAAGCCAAAAACAAAGACTGCATGCTCCACACAACTGGGCTGGATGGTTCCTGTGGTCAGAAGGGAACTGTTTTGGTGTCTGTGCGGTAGCTGGTGCCTCTAAAGCAGAAACATCTCAGTTTATACACAGAGATCTGCAAACAGACTAAACAGCCAACAGCTTCTACACGGTTAACACATGAACAATGCGTATTGAAATTCATAGCCAGCTCCAGCCTGGATGTCAGTCAGTCAGGCAGGCAGTCACTGTTTATTTCTGTGAATCCATGCAGAAGCACCAGCTATCCTCAGCCTCCGATCTCCAGCAGCCAAACATTTTACAAGATTCTTTTGGCGAAAGCGTCGTGCTGCAGCGGATTCTTCAAATCACTATGGTTACAGAAAACTAAAAATGCAGCTAAAATCCAGGTCGATTCAATGCTGGAACTTTTCCAGCATAAATCAAAATGGGTCTTGTTTTAAATTGAATTTACAGTACTCTGTCGAACACAGATGATGAACAGCACACATTCTACATTGCATTCAAATCTAATTTGATTTTATTATTTTTTTTTACTGTACGAATCATACTTTTGCTTTTCCGTTAACTCAAAATCGAAAGAATATTCATTTTATAACTTTTCTGCCTTAAGACTGTGGTATCCCCTTGATCCTTTTAATAAACACCTCCTTTCCTCTCTCCTCTCCCCTCCCCTCCCCTCCCCTCCCCTCCCCTCCTCTCCTCTCCCCTCCCCTCCCCTTCTCCTCTCCTCTCCCATCTCCTCCTCTCCTCTCCTCTCCTCTCCCCCTCTCCTCTCCTCTCCCCTCCTCTCCTCTCCCCTCCTCTCCCCTCCTCTCCTCCTCTCCCCTCCTCTCCTCCTCCCCTCTCCTCTCCCCTCCTCTCTTCTCCTCTCCCCTCCCCTCCCCTCCCCTCTTGTGTGACAGCGCTGTCAGTGCACTCACCAGCCTGCCCATCTCCTGTTCTCTCAGTCGCTCCTCTCTCTGCCGACGGTGGTACTCCAGCAGCTCATCCTCGTTGTCGCTGATCTCCGTGATGCTGTTCTTGCGTTCACGCATGCCAGGGTGGGAGGGCCTCAGCTCTCCGGCACCCCCTGACATCTTCCTGTGCGTGCGGGGGCTGGGCTGCGGAGAGGACCCTGGCAGGGAGCCCAGGCTGTAGGCGGGTGAGAGGGCATTGCCGTAGCTGGCCTTCCTGACGCCTCCGCCGTCCACCCCCTGCTGGAGGGTCGGGGAAGGGCTCCGTGCTCGCCGTGGCCTGGCAGTGCCTGCCCCACTGTGAAGCTCTTCTGGAGGGGAGCCAGCTTTGCGGCGCAACCTGGGGCTCTCCGGCACCGAGAGCTTCCCAGCCTCCGGAACCCTCAGGATGGGCGACGGCCCGGGCAGAGGTGTGGCCATTCCCCTGCGGGACAGCGAGGGGCTGAGAGGGGGCAGCTCACGCATGCTCTCCGGGATGCGGCGCCCCACACGGGGGCTCTCCGGGGGCTGCAGAGTCCTGGGGTGCGGCTGCGGAGCTCCGGGGCTGATGTGCACAAAGCCAGAGCCCGGCTCCAGGTGCTGGAAGGCCCTGGCGTTCTGGCTCAGCTGCCTGGAGGGGCTGGCAGTGAGCATGCGGTCGATAGCTGGCGGCTCCCGGAAAGGGCTGGATGACCTCTCTTGGAGCAGAGTGCCCGATTTGGTTCTGGGGCTGGATGGGGCGGCGTGGTGCAGCTTGGGGGTCATTCTGGGGCTCCCCGGGACCGCACCAACCTGGTTCCACCCGGGAGACCTGAAATCTCCAGGAATGGAAGGCAGATGAGCCATCCTGGGGCTCTCCGGAGCTATCCTGGGGATCTCCTGGGACCTCCGGCTCAACGTGGGGCTTGGAGGGGCCTCCAGGAACGCCCCTCTCTGTAGCCTGGGGCTCTCTGACACCCTCTGGGGCCCTGGCACTGTGCTTCTGGGCATAGGAATGGGCGGCTGGACTGCGTGGTTGTAGCTGGAGGATCGCACAGGCACAGGGGGTAAGGGTAGGACTTGATCCTGGCCGCTGGGAGAGGGGCTGGTGTAGCTCTCGCAGCTGGCCGCGGAAGGGGAGGACAGGGGAGAGAAGGGGGGAGAGGTGTTCTCGTAGCTGGAGCCCTCAGACATGGCACCGGGGCTCATCGGAGGGGACAGCAGGTAACGTCCGCCCCCGTTTACCACGGGAGACAAGGGGGACTGAGCCAGGGGGTTACTGGAGGAAGCCTTCCTCTGCTGGGATGAGGAGCAGGCAGCCTGTGGGTCCTCTATTGCTAAGGAGTCCATGATGTCCTGCAGGTCCTTCTCAATGGAGCTGACCAGGGAGCTGTGGCCAGGCCTGAGCCTCTCACGAGGGCTACCGCGGGAGTCAAGCAGCCCGAGCTGGTGGTTTCCATTGACCAGGCTCTCTGCATCTGCCAGGGTAGAAGACAGAGACACAGTTAAAGATCAATTCATTATACAGAGTGACATTTGGACTTGGATTTACAATGAACCCGGGCAAAAAGACAACAGCACATCCTGGACACTTGCTTCTGCATGTATTACGAGTTTGCTTATACATGTCACAGGCATATAAAGGAAAAACTGCATTGAGTTTCAGCGACTGGTAACTTAGTGTTCAGGAAATCTGTTCATAAAATATTTTGTGATTATTTTAACAGGACTCAACTCAGGGGAAAAAGGACATACATTACCAGAGAGACAGACAGAGAGAGAGAGAGAGAGAGAGAGAGAGAGAGAGAGAGAGAGAGAGAGAGAGAGAGAACAAGAGAGAGCGAGAGAGACAGAGAGACAGAGAGACAGACAGACACACACACACACACACACACACACACAATCTAAAAGGTAACAGTGTAAAAATCTCCAATTGCATCCAATTACAACATGACTCACACAAGCAGACAGGACATCATAATATTATTACAGCTAGATAATGCAATCATGTAACCTGGAGCTGTAATGCTCCTCTGTGCGCTGTGTGGGCTAGTCCGGGCAGTGCAGAGCAGAGTAGCCTTAATTCAACCTCATGCAGTGCTGGAGCCCGGCTTGAGGAGGGAGGGAGGGCTCCTGGAACAGCACAGTCGATTTCTCCTCTTAACCCTACAGTGTCCATTCAATGCCTTGCCTTGCCTACTGTGTTCATGACACATTTCATTAGAAACATGCAGAGTGCTGCCGGACAGACATGCAATACATTCAAACAGGGGAACCTCCTTTCACATCTCTTCTTATTGTGTATAAGGACGGGGTGGGAATGCGGAAACTAGCACTAATATCTGAGATTAATAAAATAATTATATTTAAAAAAATAATATTAAAAATTATAAACACACATACAAATGAAACATTATAATCAACAGGTAAAACAGTACTTAAACTATTTCATAAGATAAAAGACCAATTAATACAATAAAACGTAAATATTTAAAAGCATATTATTATTATTATTATTATTATTATTATTATTATTATTATTATTATTATTATTATTATTATTATTATTATTATTTAGGGAAACGCATTGTTAGCTAGTTGTTAGTGTACACAAGAGTTTTCATATTTGATTTTTCTTTTTCTTCATTAAAATGTAAGCCTTTAATTAAACATCGTTTAAACCCGTCATGACAAACAACACCACTCAACGGGTCTTTAGTATACTGAAAGCGCACATAATTAAACAGATGCCGTAAATACACACTGGTATTTAATATGCCCCGGTAAACAGTACTACACGAGAGGCATTTAGCTGATACTCTATACAAACAATAGATTAATTATTTAGACCAAAACACCAACAAACAAATACACGAGCAATAGCATACCGCACTTACATGTCAATGGTTGGTATGGAGCTTTTTTTTAGCACGAAAACGCAATAGATTTCTAAATGTGTATTCCTTCTGAGTCTTATCTTTACTCGACGACAGTCCCCTGTCTCATCGTCACCTCCCAACGAGGCAGCCCGAACTGAGAACCAGAGTTTGGAGCGCTGAGATCCGTCTGCAGGCTTGCTTCCTCCCTCCTGTCCCTCCCTCACTTTCCCTGTCCACGGTGCTGATGCGACGGCTTCAGACAGTCCTAGGGGCGGGCTATGCAGACGTGCATACCGGTATTTTTATTTTTTGTTAAAGAAACACACGCCTGTTTATTTCAATTGATATGATGTTGTAATTATTACTTGTATTCTTCTTAATATGCATTTTTGCATTCGTTTCGGAGATGCATTTCCTCTTGCGCGTATTTTAAAGGTTAACTTTAGCATTTAAATGGGCAGCGGAGATGGCTCTGTTGGGGAGATAACGTGTAAACGCTCGACCTTAAACAATAGAACGAGAATCCCCGGGGATTCCTGGCATTATAACAGCTACTGGCGGCTCCACAAAATTTAGCATGGTCTGCAATACCTACCGACATGAACACACACATCTATAGTAATAGATTGTACAATTAACGATGTGTTTACAAAATAACGCTATATTATGTCCACCTACAGTCAATTTATAATTAATATTATTCTGTATAAATCTGCCTGAATTTTGTTTTAAAAAGACATATCTCTGATGTCAAGTACCCAATTGTGTAACTGCTTATACCTGGTTTAGCAGTTCTCTTTGCTATAGAGATCTCTACTGGTTGCAGTGTTTATATATCACTACACTGTCCCCAATCTCCCCCCTCTCCCATGGCCCTGTAGTGATCAGCTGTCCCTCTCGTCCCCCCACCCCACCCCCAATGCAGAAACAAGAAGGTATTGAATTACCAGCAACACAAGCAGACACCTGGAGCTCCTTAATCAGCACGTGCTAAAAGGCGTAATTAATGGGTTAGCGGTTCCATGTCTTTTTACACTGACGGACTGCCAGTGTGTGTGTGAGGAGTGCGAGTGACTGAGAACATGCTGCTGTACCTGCATGCAGTCATGTGTATCAGGCCTTAAAGAGTGAGTGCGTGCATCTGTGCAGAAAGGAGTGTGCGAGCCAGTGCGACAATGACACGGGACAGTTATCTGTCTCTCATGCTGCGTGACACCTGAGGACAGTTGCCAACACTTTCCTAATTCAGTTCACTCATTCAAGCAAACCCTCCCACAACCCAGTTCCTATGGCAACGCTCTTACCCGTGTTGACCCCGTACTGACCCCGCCCACTCCCTGGCATCATACTCTTCATCCTGATCGCTTCAGCTGGGTGGTTGAACCGGAAAAAGGTTGACTGTCCGAAACTCAGCATACACCCTGCGAGAGAGAACAGCGAAGCATGTTAACTGAGCATACACCCAGCACCTTAATGATAATGAGCACGAGTCTAAACACTCCATTCTCAGCTCTCCAGCGCTGTCATTACCAGCACCTTAATAATAATGAGCACTAGTCTAAACACTCCATTCTCAGCTCTCCAGCGCCATCATTACCAGCACCTTAATAATAATGAGCACGAGTCTAAACACTCCATTCTCAGCTCTCCAGCGCCATCATTACCAGCACCTTAATAATAATGAGCACTAGTCTAAACACTCCATTCTCAGCTCTCCAGCGCCATCATTACCAGCACCTTAATAATAATGAGCACGAGTCTAAACACTCCATTCTCAGCTCTCCAGCGCCATCATTACCAGCACCTTAATAATAATGAGCACTAGTCTAAACACTCCATTCTCAGCTCTCCAGCGCCATCATTACCAGCACCTTAATAATAATGAGCACTAGTCTAAACACTCCATTCTCAGCTCTCCAGCGCCATCATTACCAGCACCTTAATAATAATGAGCACTAGTCTAAACACTCCATTCTCAGCTCTCCAGCGCCATCATTACCAGCACCTTAATAATAATGAGCACTAGTCTAAACACTCCATTCTCAGCTCTCCAGCATTGTCATTACCCTGCACTAAAATAAATAGCTATAAAACTTCCTGGAAACAAAACGTCATTCTGTAGAATGTGAACTTTTAAAAGGAGTTAACTTGAGCAAATTTTCTCCCCTAACAAGTTTGTTCCCGTTGTAAAAACAAACCAGCAGCTGCAGTTTCCTTTCACGCGCTCTCAGTAATAAATGCTTTAGCCTGGGGATCTCAAAGAGGAGAGAGCAGAGAGAGAAAGAGCTACAAAACACGGGCCGGGTGTGTGCCGGAGAGCTCCAATCCTTTATCAGTGAAGATATAGAGCCCCATTTCACAGCATAAGCAAAGTTTGCATTTGCACAGAGACACGTTCAGTGTTCATTTTCATTCAGTCATGCTGCTGTGTTCCTCCAATCCCAATCAACAAGAGTCTATTGAATCTGGCTGAGAAGCAAGTCCTAAGGTTTGAGTCTTGAGGGCAGTCTTTGCACACGTGGCCAATCCAACGTGATTCACTAATCTGGAGCTGCGACCGCGCCCAGCTCACTCCCTGTCATTAATCTTGTCTGGAACCGTAGCTGAGCTGGAATGCGTTGCTGTACTGGAGAAGGGTCACCGCATTCCAGATGCAAACTTCACACACAGCTGTATTAGGAGCTAGTGGTTAGAACCGAGAGGCAGGCTGTGTGGTGAACTACTGAGAGGTGTAGGTAGTGTGGTTAGAGCCGAGAGACTGGGGGGCAGTGTGGTCTTGTGGTTAGAGCTGTAAGGCTTTGAGATCTAGGTTATACAGTGCAGCACAGCAGTTAAGTCCAGTGCTGATGCACTGTTCACAGAACTAGAGACCTGGTCGGTTTAGTTTTGAGTTTTCTCAGCTGTGGTAATGGAGTTTTATCCCTGGACTGCAGAGTTGCAGTATTAATGCAGTCTTATTCCCAGGCTGTCTTGTGCCACGCAGTCTTTCTATAGGCAGAGGGGTCAGGTTCACTATTTGAACTCACTGGCCCTCGGGGGGGGGGGGGGGGGGGGGGGCAGTCTGCTAATCCCCAGCAAGGTCATATCCATAGCCGGAAGCGAATTAGAAAGTATTGAATCTGCGATTAAACCAAGCGGTTTTATGTGATCACTGACCAGCCTCTTAAGTGCTGGGTCTCCTATGGGTTTTGAGGGGTATTTACGACTAGATATGTCCTCAGACAAGACAAGAATAAGAGGAAGCCCATGGTTCCACTCACTGAATGGGACACATTCAATTTTGTTGAAAGAAGAATATTTTATACATAAAGTTAAATGCGGGAAGATTCACAGCAGAGATTGAAAAAAAAATAGGTCACCGCCAGAGAAACATCGTGAAGAGGGAGTGTGTTCAGCACACTGAAGACCCTTAAAAAGCGCTCCTGTAGCAGAACAATGACGTAGCCCCCAGCTGTCACAAAGCCTTTGGAGCAGAACGCACCCTGCCTGCTGTGCAATGATTTACTGTTCCTCCGCATTCCTCTGCTGGCAGGGTGAAGGCTCTGCCTGGACTCCTAATGTGGAGCTGACTGTGTAATGCACAGGAGTACCACTCAGGGGTCAGCTGACTGTAACAGCGGTAACACATTCAAATAATGGCTGCAAATTCCTAATGAATTCAGGCTGAACACCGCAGGAATAACGGCTGAATATCTCCTGCACTTCCTCGGAGTTCTGAAGCAATTCATTTTGAATTCAGCCCTCTTAATACATATCAATTGAATTATCCATATTCATTCTTTGTAGCACGTGTTGTTATCACGTGTATAAGGCATGTATTCCTGCATGAACAAGAGATTGTGAGAAGTGTTCATGCATGAATGAATGCCTTATACATGCAAGACTTTAACCTTCGAACTCTGTTGGCTCCGCCTACTTTCATACCGCACCACAGAGCAGGTGGGGTCAGAGTTCAAAGGTCGCAGTGTCTCCTGGACTCAAAGCACAGACAATGGCTTAACAACAAGGAAACCCTCTAAATCAGCATCTGGGAAGTGTAATCAGTCATTCTGCGGGGTCGGTTCACTCTCCTTGAGAAATCCTGCCGATTCAATCAACGACAGATCGTATGCAAGAAGCAATTGAGAAGATTAAACATATCGAGAGAGAGACATGACACCCGCTTCATTTGAAAATTAAAATGTACTCAGCTGGGGCTGCTTTGAAAGATGGAATCCATTTAAAAACAGACAAGAGTTCAAGCAGGAAATAAATCTTCTAGTGAACTTGAGTGAGTGTATCGCAGTCCCAATTAAAACTGCTAGCGATGCAGACCTGCAGAACCCGTACTTCACTAGCGCTCCAGTGCATAAACCAATGGGCATCCGATTTCTCCCAAGGAAGTAACAGAAAACATCAGCATTACAGAACTAGTGAGAAAAAAAGACGCAGATTGGAGAACAAATATGTTTTTCAATTTGATTTGAAAGATTTGACTGTGCCAGCACTGCTGATATGACTTGGGAAGGATGATAACGTGGTATATTTTGATCTTTTAACCTCATCTCACCGACAGAGGACAGGACAGAATCCGTAACAGCAGCATATCCCACAATACACCTCAGTCAGCTTTGCAACGGGAGGCTCTCAAACTGCAGTCCACTCCCTTGTCAGTACAGCTTCAGTTTCAGTAACCTGCTGGTTAACTAGCGGAGGATTATTTCTGCTCTGATCCCTGGCCCCTGATCTGAACACCTAAGGAGGCTGGAATGAAGACTATTTCCAGCTCATGTGCAGCTACAGCCTCTGCTTCTAACTCCGCTCTCCTCGTAAACAGCCTGGGCAGCTCCTCGGAAGAGGCTGGTTACAGTCAGGTTGCTAAGCAAAGCGCTGCTTTACCTGCTGCAGTAATTACTACCTGTATCTCCCGTCACCTGTGCTCACCGACGTCATGTGCGTGGGGTGGACTGAACACTGCCTGGCAATGCTGACAGATGCTGTCAATCACAACCATCATGCTGACATCTGTTGCCACCAGGGAGATGCTAAATCGATTGGGGTTTCTCTTAGAAACTGGGTGTAAAGAAATACGTCTTTTATTGATCTGCTATTCAAATACTCTGAACAGAAGTGTGTCCAAGTGATGCTGTGCTTTTTTTTTTTTACCCTGTGAAAGTGATTCCTGCAGCTTGCTCTGCGATAGTCACCCCCATGTTTGCATTATCACAACGGGTGGCCCATCATGTTGAAAGTATTGTCACTACAAGTTGTGACGAACTAGGATTAGGTACGGGGTCCAGTTTGGGGAACGCTGGGTCGAATTCACCTAGACCTGTCCAATCCTGGTCCTGGAGGGCCATTCCACTCCAGGTTTAGCAGGTAAAACAATATCTTTAACTACTTCAGGGTCTGCGTGGAGGTGGTTCCAGTAAACCATTTACAACAGGGTTGGAACAAAGACCAGGAGTGGAATTACCCGAACCCTGAATGGGTCTTTATATTAAGGCATCAAGGAAGTATGCTGTCCTGTAGAGAACATCAGTGCAGCTGTCATGCAGGCGTACTGAAATGGGGACAGGAGTGCAGAGTTATGTATTCAAATCTTACAACAGTCACATTAGAAAAAGAGAAACAGATGCAGTCTTTGTATATCAACCAATCTCAAAATCCCTACAGACAGACTGTTGATTTTATCCCTAAAATGCCCTTCCGTTGTTTACAAAGACAAGCGCAGGGCTGCACGGTCACTACAGCCTTCATTAGCACGGAAAAAACAACCATCGTTGAACTTTGTAACTGCGCATCCTGGAATACTGACCGGCAGAGGGTTCTGTATGTATGTATGTGTGTATATAAAAGGGTTCTAAACGGAACCATCAGGGGTTCCACAGCAGGGTTCTTCTAAATCACATCTCACAAATCAACCAATCACAGTGAAGTATTTGACAAAATTCCAGGATCTCTCATCCTGTGTACAGATGTCTTCCTGTGCACAGAACACCACACCCAATCCCGATGTTCAAATAACAAAAACACACAGCTTCAGCAAACTGCATGACAGGCCATCTCTTATACACCAAGAGACACCCCACACTGCCTATGAACAGAAGCACAGTGATCCACTTGATATTGTCTAACTCCCTTGCCCATTACCCTTTATAGATGCATCCAGTGCAAGGCTGTTAAACAGCAAGTCTTCCCTTAGACAGCGTCGATGCGGGATGTAAGCTATGTGCTCCACACACTTAGCTTGCCATTGCTGATTTAAATAAGAATGCTTCTTTTTAGAATCTATGCAAAACGAGGGTTCTAGTCTGAATTAACCATATGGTTCTGTATAGAAAGACGAGGAATATAGAAGTGTGCATGTAGTTTGTAGAATAATAATAATAATAATAATAATAATAATAATAATAATAATAATAATAATAATAATAATAATACCCCAGCCGCTGTGACACATACAGTACTTTATCATTTATAAAAAAATGCTTTTGATTCATGTGTTGAATGTTTTAGCGATGACAGTATATGACTGCTAGGACAACTGAACGAGTGTGGCTTACTGTATTTAAAAAGTATTAAGTGGTAATTCTGCAACGGAGAAGTTAACACCCTGGGGTTATAAAAGAATTAACAAGATACGTCTTGCAAATCAAAATGACGTCAGGGTAGCGCAAGTTCGCTTCACGCAGATGTGCTGGGATGTCGACTCAAAGGAGTCAAGCAGAACTGACTGTACACCCGCACACCAGTATTGGGTTCATCCTGTGGGTTTAAGAAACTTCACCCTTTAATTAAATCTTTTATTTCAGCCCTGGCCTGCAACTAAAAGAGAGACCGGAGGCGATGGAGTTTAATTAAAGGGTAATTACCAAGAGTTAAAAACAAGCCTGAAATCTCTGCCAAAGCGCGTCTCTAGATAAAAAAAAGACTCGATGTATTTCAAAAGTGAAAATAAATAAATAAATACAATTTGAAGGTCACCACTAGTTTCTGAAGTCTAGCTTGAGGCGCTGGGAACTCCACGGTTTGCATATAAAGTGAAGTCCATTAAAATACAATTATATACCGGTATATATATATATATATATATATATATATATATATATATATATATATATATATATATATATAAAAGAGATTTACCGCTGTATATTGAAAATGAATACTGTAGTATATATCGTTGTGCTGCAGAATTTAAATATTAGCACAAATATCTTACTACTGTACGCTAATAAAAGTGCAGTACAGTGGGCTATTAGGCTAGACAAAGCTGCCTTTGATTTGAAATACACTTTAAAATCTCAGCGCTTTATATTACACGCTACTTTGTACAAAACAAACGAACTCGCCCGTACTGTATAATTCCACGTAATGATACTGCAGTTAGATTTATTTAAAGGGGGGGAGGCAGCCAACAACGAAACAGCGTGTCAATACTCACGTTGAACCCCAGTGAATGTCTGTTCAGAGACACCCGCTTTTCAAATGGCACCAGCCTCATTCAGCAAAGTATTATTATCTCCCGACAATGCTGACAGTGTGTATTTCCTTATTCCCACAGCAAGTGTCGGACAAATAAAATGATATATATTGAGCAGTATTTTACGAATAATCCAGATTCGATTGCTCCCGTGTTGCCTTTGTGTTTCAAATAGATCCACTGTTCTTTCAAATGTAGAAAAAAGGGACACCGGTTTTAGCTTTTCGCTGACACGGACAAACAGATTAAGAAAATTAAAAAAAACGGTAGTATTTATAATTCCAAATATCCGTAGGAAAATATTAATATTAATTATTGTTTTGATCCGATCGCTCCGAGACAAGTGGCAAATACCCCCTCTCCAAAAAAAGAGAAAATGCGATAAAATAAAGTGTTGTTCAAAATCTTGCTTTGCTCTCCTTGTAGTCTTTTTTTTCAGTGAACCAGTAACAGCAGTGTTTCTATCACATGCACCCGTTGTTCCTCGCTGAGAGTACACTGTCTGCTATATTGTGAATACCCCACAGATGTCCGACACTATCGCTTGTTCCTGCTATTTTTTTTTCCGGAACCGCAGAGACAGAGAGAGAGAGAAAGTGGGCTGGATTTGGCACATAAGGGGCCGGCCGACAGCTCCTGACTCACGGCGCCAATGAGCAATCTCGCCTCGGTGGTATGCCAAGCATGGTGAGCAACGCGGAAAGATGGAGAGAGGGAGGGGGGATGGGATGGGACCGGACGGAGAGGGGAGGGGGTGATATTACAATAGTAGTAGGCTCCCCGCCCCCTCTCAATCTCTCTCCCTCTGTTACATTTGTATGACATACCGTATATGTCTAATCATATTTGTAAAACGTTAATTTTAGCAGCGTTATAGTATTTGCCATACCTAGCTTTACAGTGCTAACCTGTGCTTTACCGTGCTTTCGCTATGCAATGGTACAAAGGCAACATCTCAGATCAAAGTATTGTTTAAATGATATAAAACTAGCAATAAAAACAGCATAGCTGAAGAAAGGTGCAAATGACTTAGTAATCAAAACGTTTGTCCTGCCAGCCAATCAGAGCCCACCCCTCTGCAGAGGGCTGGCCAGTGCAGCGCAGTACTGGGCAAAGGGAGATGTGGGAATCCCCCTTGAAAGGTCAGACAGCAAGGCATGTTGCCATGGAAACTATTTATCTGTGGCTGAGGCTTGTGGTCCCAGACAGCCAGTGGTACTGTACTCACAGGCAAGCTGCACAGTGCTTTCACCAGAGCGTTTCTCACCTCTTACAAAGGTAATGCAAGGAAAGACTGGGGTCTGCCACGGCACAAGCATTGCAGTTTAGTTAGGCACAGTAAAAGCATGGTAAATGTCAATGGAGACACATAGAGTTTGGCCACATATTAGACCTCAGGCTTGGACATAAGACTGCTATTGCACAGCGGTTTCACCCATTCCAGGTTTTAATACAAGCTTGATTAGCCGTATAGGTAACAGGCTCAGGTGTGTCTTATTAAACATAAACCAAACTGCCATTACAGGCATGAATTCTATGGATACCCACAGAGGTCAAACTTAGTCATTTCTGCCAAAATGATTCCCTCGTCTCCTTGCCATAAATAGCAAATTCAGTAACAGGGAAGCTAACCTGCAAAGTAAATTCACTGCTTTACTAAATATACATTCTGACATTAGAGAGGAGCCCCCCCTCTATTCATCCCCCTGTTGAAGGCAGTCAGTGCCATGCACTGGTTCATGGAACTGCTGGCTGTTCAGCCTCATGCTCAAAACAGAGACGTATTTTTCAGCAGGTTTGACCTCCCCAAGGTTGACTCTGAAGGGAGGGGCTGCCAAGGTTCTGTGCTGTTAAAATGTGAGCTGAGGAAAACCATGACAAACCATGCTGTAATACAGTGTGATTCATAACCCTTAGCAGAGAGTAGAATGGACTAGCTGTCAGGAGCCTAAGGGACTCCCAATCACACCGGTGTCACAAGAGGGGAGCTCGGTCTTTGTAAGAGTTTCAGTTTATATCGACTACAGAGAGCACTCTCTTCATTCCAAGAGAATGTATTTCAAAGGTTAGCGTTGATCTCGTTAATAACGAGGAGCACAGGAGCCACATGGGGATAGGAATCAGAGGCTGCCGAACCAAGAGAAGACAGCAGAGTGGAAGTGACCGGAATAGCACAGCGGGTGGGTGGGGGGGGGGCGGCTCTGAACAGCTCCGAATAAAAGCGTTATATATAGCCCTGGACACGATCGTGTTTCACCAGCATGCTGCAACTGGAACTGCACACAGAGGGTTTTACTGGTCTCATCCCAACATCATGCACCCAGCTCGGGTTACAGGCTCCGAGCCCTGCTCAAACGAACTAGCAAGCCAGGAGATACGGACTAGAGCCCATGACTGCAATGCGCTGAGCGGGCGGGTTGATTAATTCGATTAGGGATTTTATTACATAAGGTCTAGACTAGAATAGTTAGCTCTGAGTTAGTGGCTGGACAGTATAGGAAGGAGGGAGTATCGCAGGATGTATTTGATAAAGTTACACATAACCTGTGAGGAAAGCATTGGCCGAAAAGTTTGTCAGAATTGATGAAGTACACTCGGCATTAAATAAGGTCTAGACGCAGGGGTGGCCAAAGCTGTCTCTTCCACTCCTGGTCTTTGTTCCAACCCTGTTCTAAATTGTTTAATTGAACCAATTAATCATCCATCCAGACTCTGAAGTACTTCATTATAAAACTTTACCTGTTAAACCTGGAGTGGAATAGCCCTCCAGGTCTGTGATTGGACACTCCTAGTCTAGAGCACTGAAGCATGATGGGTCATTAGCCAAAAAAGTGAACTTGACTTACATTCGAATGAGTTTCACCACATGGGTTTTGAACCCTCTTTCCTAATAAGTTACAACACCCTGCAATAAATAAATGTTTTGGACAATGTGCTTTACGTCTGTACTCCCCCTGTGTGCCAACCAGAGCAGGAAGAGAAGGGGGACGGGAGGGAGAGTGGACAGAGAGAGAGCTGGCACTGGGATCACAGCCATCTGCCTCTCTCCCTGCTATTCATAGACAGTGACCCACATTCCCAGAGACAGGGCAGGAGCAGACAACAGCGCAGAGACTCACACTGACTCACACTGCCACCCGGCCTCGCTCAGCGATGAAGGGTATGCATATCAGCATGCATGCGCCACGGTGCCCTATACATTTGACCCCTCTTACTTCCCTGTGATTTACAGTACTAAGTGCATACATGGTATGGTTATCTCGCTATCTCTTTTACTGTAGTTGGCTACATTTTGCTGCAGCACCGATAGTGCAGTCAGCTTCTATCAGTGAGGGAACTCTTGCTGCTGAAGCTCTGGATCCTCCAGTGGGTCTCCGCTAGCCCTGGTAGTTCTCATGCAGTTACGTCCCGTACCTTGTGTAAGGCGGACGGGCTTGGTGACAGGGATGCCGTCGATGGAGCAGGGGTTCCCGCAGGGGTGCAGCGTGATGACCCCGTTCTGATTCACGATGTAGCAGTGCTGGCCAGCGATGCCCGGGCCCTGCACACTGATATCTTTCGCAGCAGAGCCAATTGTAGTTCGTCCTGGAAGACAGAAACAAATAATGTAAACATTGATTATATAATGAATTCAACTTTTTGAGTTTGTCTGCAGGGGCCCCCTGAGTTTGTGGGCCCCTATGCAACTGCACCGGCTGTACTGGCTATTCCTCCGGCACTGAGCAGGGAGGGAGTCAGTGTGGTCTAGGGGTTAGAGCTGGGCGACTGGGTGTGAGGGAGGCAGTGTGGTCTAGGGGTTAGAGCTGAGGGGTGTGAGGGAGGCAGTGTGGTCTAGGGGTTAGAGCTGAGGGACTGGGTGTGAGGGAGGCAATGTGACAGTGATTTTAGAACAATATTCAGTTTTCTCACACATTCCCAACAATCTCCAAGGAGAACACGTTTCAGGAATGTGGAATCTGAGTCATTCCCAGGCTCTGTGCCAGAATGTCCAACAACATTTTAAAGGGAAACGTTCCTTAAAATTCCTTAAGAAATTCCTCAGAAACCTGTTTGACAAAACTGGAAGGGCACGTATTAGAACTTACTCCCTAAAAAAGAGGAGAGGAGGGGGGTGAGGGTGGGGTGGCGGGGAGGTCAGGTCAAGACCTTTATGTTCAGGCACAGGGCTCTTGTGTTTTAACCTCTGTGAGCATCAGCTACACACTGTAGTCAGGGAATCTTCAGAAAGGGTAGACTCTGCTGTTCCCAGGGTGTGTATTACAGATACTCAGACCACCCCCCTCACTGCCTAACCCTAACCCTAACCCTCACTCTCTGTCTAGCCCTAACCCTAACCCTCACTCTCTGCCTAACCCTAACCCTAACCCTCACTCTCTGTCTAGCCCTAACCCTAACCCTAACTCTAACCCTGTCCCTCAAAGGAGTTATAAAAACACAATCTTCCCTTTCATTAGCATCATTTATCTGTACATTGTTCAGAGATGTTAGATGAAAGCATGGTAAAAGGTATGGTAACCCATAGTAAAGTACAGTAAGAGCCTAGTAAAAGCATTGTGAACACGTGGAAAACAAGACAAACTACAAATGTAGTTCTACATAATAATAATAATAATAATAATAATAATAATAATAATAATAATAATAATAATAATGATGATGATGATGATGATGTAGACAGTTGTTCCGTGTATGCATTATATCTCCGAGTGACAGATGCTCTCGTACCTTCAGCCAGGGGCAGCAGTGTGATGGCAGTGCTGAGGCGACCACTTCCTAGACTCACCAGGTGGGGGCGCTCTGCTTGCACCTTCAGCCCCTTCCCCGTCTCAATCAGGTCCAGAGGGGTGCCCTGAGAGGACAAGGAGATGAGACAGGATTGAGACACACAGAGACACACAGAGACACACGGAGACACGCACACACAACATGTTCACTCTACAGCTACAGCCTCAAGTTTTGCATCGTCTAGAATTTTAGGATTGAGACATATTTAAATAAAAAAAAACAAACATATAAACATCATTTATGTCTTTTTATTTAACATCATGTAATCAAAGACTATACAAAATGATATCGCAAAAGTCTACCGGAAGCCATAACAGAAATGTCACATTTTTCAATTTTTGTCGTTTTTTTGTGAAGTATATGGAAAACTACAAAGCGGTATGTAATTCAATATGTTAAGGTAACATTATTCAGCAGGTTTCATTCAACTTTATGGAGCAAAATGAGTTAATTCTATAGGAGGATGCAAAACTTTTGGCCAGAGCTGTGCTCTCTCTTTTTTTATAAATCACCTGTTGCACAGTGCAAGGCACAGTCCCCATAGTAGGTCTGTGTGATGTGTTAAAAAATACACATATATATATAACCAAAGGCAAACAATATCACCTTCATAGGAAAGTGATGTCTGTTACAGCGTGCTGGCACATGATAACTTGCCTTATAAAAGTTTACCACTATAAATGTGCATGTTCATTTTGCAGTTCTTCCCATGATTATGCAATGCATTTACCATAGTCTACCATGGTTTGCCATTTATTGTAATATGCTTTACCATATCTCTCTGGGCTTTACAATGCTTGCCCATGCTTTACCATGCTTTCACTATGTGTTATTACACTATGCTGTGCTTTTACCATGGGACATTGTTATAAGGGTCTCCCTGCCAGTGTTTGAATTGGTGCTGATTCTGCAGGATCTCCCTGCTCACTCCACTGCGCCGCTACAATACCTGTCACCCGCATCATTAACTCTGCAGCCAGCCTTCCCCTTGCAAGTCAGACACTTAAACCCACATAATCCGATGGAAAGAAGACTTCAGTCTCTCCACATCCACCATCCCTCATTCGCCTGTCCCAGTCACTCGACTCTAACCTCCAGACCACACTGCCTCCCTCCCTCCCAGTCACTCAGCTCTAACCTCCAGACCACACTGCCTCCCTCCCTCCCAGTCCCTCAGTTCTAACCTTTATAGTTTTAATATGATGTCCACACACTATGTACTCTTCTAGCTTCTGAAACAAGGGGCAGTTCATTAGACCACGTTCGATTTCCAAGGCTGCAAATCGCACCAGATACAGGATTACCTGAATCCAATTAACTCAATCAGTTTAAACGGTGAGGACTAACAGGATTCAGAGTTAAGGGGATGGCGCTGGGATCAGCATGAAAATAAAAGCTAACACATGTCCAGTGGAGCAGGGCCAGGAGATACTGACGATGCCGGCATTTCACAAGGACGCCCCACAAGTCACAGTGAGGGGCGTCCTTGGCTCTTACAGCTCTGTCTGTGTATCACACCTGATAGAAAATGTACATCTGGAGTCATGAAATTGCTGAATATATTTGACAAAAGAAAGAAATAGAGGAAGAAAGAAAGAAAGAAAGAAAGAAAGAAAGAAAGAAAGAAAGAGAGTAAGAGAAAGCTTCTGACTCTGAATATAACGACCCCCCCCCCGATGCCCCTTGCTCTCACCTGTAGAATCTGGTGTGTCTGTCGGCCGTGCTCTGTCAAGTTCCTGTTCAAGTTCTCCATGGCAACAGCGTTGTCAATCACTCCATCACAGCCGTGGGGATCCTGCACGAGAGAACAGCGATGAGCTGCAGTATATACCAATTATATTTCACATTATTACTGAAGTGCATGCAGCTGACTGTTATTCAAACAGTGTTAGTACAGCACAAAGAAAACAAATTGGACTGATCATGTATTCTAAAATCTTGTGCCCTGGGCGCCCTACGAAGAGCACTGACACGAGCCAGCTTCCTGACAGCAGCAGGCAGCATATCCGATAGTGAGAGAGGTCCAGTCTGTCTGTATACATGACGACACGCATCGCAGTGAGGCTGAGACCAGGCCATCTGCACCAGCTTTTACTGTTGAATTATGGGTGCAAAATGTTATCATTTGTCTTTCACATGAATCCCCTCTCATCCTCGCTCTCCCCTGCCAGCAGCTCAGCTCTGAGTGAGTCACTGTGTGACTCAGCCCCTGTTTACTCTGAGTAAAGACACAGCATTTAAAACAGATGTACATAAATCTCCTGAAACACAGATAGCGGAAACCATTTGATTTAGACACAAAGATACGTTCACACGCACACACCAACAACCATACAAGCCCAGTCCTGCCTGCTTACTGTCTAATGCAGTTGTATTGACTGATAAATAAATGCAATGGATTTGAGTTCATTGCACAAACCTGTTTTCTATTTCACCTTGTAATAATATAGAACAGATCTGCACAATTCAGGAAGCAACTTTCTTTATAAAACTACTGGAAAAAAAAGTCGTCCAAAATCCAGAGCTAGGGGGCTGCTTGGTAATCTGTAAGGAATCCTGTTACCTGCATACAGGTGAGTGCTGAGGATCATAGAGAGGTCGATATGATCCCAAGGCCTGTCCCTCCCTCTCTATCACTCCCTCGCTCCCTCTCTTCTTCTCCCTCGTTCCCTCTCCTCTCTCAGACCTGTCCAGCACGCAGTATTCAACACACCTTCTCAGCTGAGCTGGTCTGTCTCTCTCTCGCTCCTCTGATTCTTGGTACATGCCCCTTCTTGCTAAATAAACAAAACTGCATTCCTGCCTTTAGGCAACAAGCCCTCTAGGATGGAGGGAGACTGAGAGAGAGGGAGGGAGAGGGAGAGAGGCACTGGGAGAGAGAGGGACCGGGACAGATAAAATAAGGAGAAGGAAACACTAGCACTGTAGTGTAGATCAACACTGCCAGCTTGCTTGCACCAATACTTGTGCACAAACAGACAACAACTCGATTGCACCCATGGTGTCTCAATGCAAACAGAAACTCATTTTCACAGCAGCATAAAGAAGTGATTGTTTCGGTTTAGCATAAGAAGAACATTCTTTATTATTTTCTTCGGGGGGTGGGGTGGGGTGTTGTGGTTTTATAAAGATTATAAAGTCTAGACAGGATTCGAGAATGGAAGGAGGAATGAAGGAGAGGTCTTTACTCAGAACGAGTCCACGCACTGATAAGACATCACTGGATGCTTTATAAAGGGAGGTCGCGACTAATGGAGGTTAATAAAAGGTCAAAGATTAAGCAAGACACACTCCAGCTGAATGCTTTACTGTGGGTTGCTGTGCTTTTACAGGAATGCAGGGAATCAGGAATGCAGGTATGCAGGAAATCTTAGTAAGCAGTGGTGTCTTTTCCCTGCACATTTTCCCTGAACATTTGCCTGGACACACTTGTAAAATTCATTTTTTTGTCCAGATTAAATAAAGAAATAAATATATATTTGCACATCCCTATTCTTCCCTTAAACATTCCCTCATGTTCCCCTGCTTTTTCCCTGCCTATTTTCTCCTCCTCCTCCCTTCCTAGGTCTGCTATTTGTTCTGTCTCGGTTATCAGCTGACTCTCAGCCCAGTTGATTCCTCCCCCTCCAAGATCAATCACCTCCAGGCTGAGATGCCGGAAGAAATAATGAACCTCCGTGATCCTCTGGAATCCTCTCAAAAGCAGCATCGCCTCTGAATTTAACACCTCCACCAGCAAGCTGTGCAGGAACTGGAGCACCAGGAGCACAGCAGGTCAATGCGCTGGTCTCTCACGCCTCTCAGCTATGGAGGCCTGGGTGCGGATCTAGCCCAGGACAGGTTGAATGAGTTTGGTTTGGTGTGAACTACGAGGTAAGCCACAGCTGGATTTTATTATTGGAGCATTTTATTTGAGAGACAGAAAGACAGAGAGAGAGAGAGAGAGAGAGAGAGAGAGAGGGGGGGGGGGGGGAGAGAAAGAGAGAGAGAGAGAGGAACCTGCCTTACACCAGCTAATTCAGAACCTTTAACATGAGAGGGTTGGATGTTTCTACCCCTCTGTGCTTTAGAATGCTTCACCATGTTTTCACTACTCTTTATCGCACTATTCTTTATTAAGGGCTGTTGGACTGGACTCTTGAGTCAGCAGATTCAATGCAGACGGCAGTGCTGGCATGCAGAAAGGAAGCCTGTCGCTCGCCACTCCTGCCCCTCCACACCCCGGGAGGGCTTTGTTTCTGCACTGAGGAGTGAAAAGCAACGTTGCAGCTTTAAGACTTTTTTTAAGCTGTTTCTTTTTTATTTTTTTGGCTTGTTTTTCAGAACCACACGCGTTTCCTTGGCAGCCCTGTGGAAAAATGTGTGCCTGTTTCCTTGGCAGCACTGTGGAATAATGTGTGCCTGTTTTTGAGATTAGAGTTGCTAAATTTGCAGCCCCTGGAGAGGGAGACGCCCTTGGGTCAAAAGCTCCACACACCCCCCCACTCACACATGCACACACACACACACACACACACACACACACACACACACACACACACACACACACCCAGGCACACGAATATACACTCACTGACACCCTCATTCACACAGGCAGACACTGATTAAAGGTTCTGTGCCTGTCTTCATGAAGCCTCGCTCAAGAAAAATACATATTCAATAAACACTCATACAAACACATAATACATGCTACATACATACATACATACAGACAGACATTCAGTCATACACACACACACATCCTTACATACAGTCCATACTGTACATACTAGAGATATGGATACTAAACGAAATGTAATAAGTTTAATGACGAACGTTTCGATAAGAAGCTGATTAGTTTATTCAATTGAAGACGTTGAGAAAGACTTCTGGACGAAACGTTGAACTCACTGAGAAAGACTTCTGGTCGAAACATTTGTCATTTAACTGGTTAGTATTTCTAAATGTAGCAGTTAGTTAAGGATGATACTAGAGGCCGGCACAGAGCCCCTTTCTTTCCTCTGCTCCTGTGGCTCACCACTGTATTCTGCTCCTGTGATAAGCACTCTCATGGTAAGAGTCTGGATCACCACTGTATTCTGCTCCTGTGATCAGCACTCTTATGGTAAGAGTCTGGATCACCACTGTATTCTGCTCCTGTGATCAGCCCTCTCATGGTAAGAGTCTGGATCACCACTGTATTCTGCTCCTGTGATCAGCCCTCTCATGGTAAGAGTCTGGATCACCACTGTATTCTGCTCCTGTGATCAGCCCTCTCATGGTAAGAGTCTGGATCACCACTGTATTCTGCTCCTGTGATCAGCCCTCTCATGGTAAGAGTCTGGATCACCACTGTATTCTGCTCCTGTGATCAGCCCTCTCATGGTAAGAGTCTGGATCATCACTGTATTCTCTCTCTGTATAAATTGGACAGTCAGAAGCTTTCAGGCTTCAAGGCTTTCATCCTGTCCCTCCCTCCACACTCAACAAGTAGATGATTCATTAGTGGGGTGTGAGGTCACTGAGCTGACCCCTCCCTCCACATCACTTTGGGAAGACACGGGGCTAATAATGACACATACTTAGGAGGAGAAGCTGCAGCACAGAGGCGTTTCATTCAGGTCACAAACTAATTCCTAACCAAATACATTCAAAAACATACATCCTGACGTAAAACGTATTCAAGTCAAGCAGAAACGCGCTTCAGGCAATGCTGCCATCGGTGTACTGAGACACAGAGAGCAAATCACCCGGGCGTGTTCTAGTCCCAAACTGGAATGTTTGTCTACTTGGCTTGTTTCTTATAAAACAACAACAACACATTCCTAAACTTTGACTTTGACTGGTGCATTTCAGAGCCATCAGACTTTACAGTTACTTGGAGGAGACAGACGCTCACTACAGCCAACTGCTGACAAGTGACAAAACAGACGGCGAAGGAGGAGGAAGGGAGAGGGGGAGATAGAAGTAAACAAAGCTAGGCCTCAGTCAAGCTCAAGGCCTGTGGCTTTCTTTTTCTAAATGCAGACTTCCTCTGCGGCCTGCAGAGCAGGGGTGTTTCCTGTAGGTTGAGGCCCAGGGCGGGGGCAGGCCCACTGGGATAGGGAAGATCTGCACGGCCCCTCCCTAACGGAAACACTTCCATGATCTCTGTCTCCGGCCAAGGAAGCAGAGCTCAGAGCTGCTGAGAGATAGACAGTGCCGACAGGGGACTGGCCTCAGCTAACTCTTCATCAGGAGGAGAGAGTGACAGGGCCATACCATCTTGGCTAAAGAGGCCAGTTGGCTTCTCGAGAGTTTTATAAAATGCTGACAGAATCGACACAGTATGCATGACAGGAGGTGATAGAAAGCAGCTATACTGCCTACTCTGAGCTTCTATTAGTCCTTAGAAAGGTTTGGTAATTGTGCAGTTTACCCAGGCTGTACAATGCTTACCTATGCTGTTTCACTAGGGTTACCATATGACTCAATTTACAATAAGACAGTTCAGGCTTTTCAACTCACACCGCAATGCATTCTGGTATTAAAAACATAAGAACATGAGAACATAAGAAAGTTTCCAAACGAGAGGAGGTCATTCATCCCATCTTGCTCGTTTGGTTGTTAGTAGCTTATTGATCTCATGTACCTTTCACAGCATGACTACACTAACCAGAATGCACTGGGGTGTGAGTTGAAAAGCCTGACCTGTCCCAAACTGTCGTACCACACTTTCACTATGCTTTATTACACTTTGCTATGGTAAGCCATGCCTCTCTCCCTCTCCCTCTCCCTCTCCCTCTCGCCAGCAGGCTAGCTAGTTCCTGTTGAATAGTGGCTTTGTAAAGGACATCAGTACTTCAAGAAAAAGGCATTAATACACTGGTTTAATTAGTTTGTAGACATGAGGGTGTACAAAGTCATTAGTGCAATTTGCCCAGCAGGACGCGCCTAGATCCCTACAGTCAAACTGAGAAGAAGAGTCCCCTAAAGCTGTCAGAAAGTCTGCTGGTGTTTGAGCCTCAGCGCAGTGGAATTCCTGAGTGTCCAGAGTGAGAAATGGTCTCTTAATCGAGTGTTAATGAAAGATCCCTCAGAGCTCCTTTACAGCTCTCCTTGACGTGCTTGTTTTAAAAGTGATCCAGAACTTCAGAACGCTCTGTAGAATTCTACTGTAGCACAATAAGAAAGCAAGTCAAACAGACAAGCGCTTCGGCAAGCGTCTTCTCCGGGCCTGGCTTCCACAAGCAAGTCGTTCTGAAGGCATTGGAAGAGACTTGTAGCTAAAACGTTTGTTCAGCAGAAGGCACAAGCCAAAGTGTTCGCCTGCTTGACTTGGTTTCTTTATAGTGTTTTCACTGTGCTTTATTATACGTCGCTGTGCTTTTAGTGTTTGAAGAGTCAATGCTAAGGGAAGTCCCTGACTTTCTAATCAGCATGACTCATTTGTTCTGCTGGCTCAGCCCTGTTCTCCATTAGCTCCAGGATCACTAACTGGCTGCTGGGCTGTAAAGAGCCTGCTTGGACTATCCCAGCCTCCCATTGTGACGAGCGGAATGTTCCACGCACTTGAGCTGTGTGTTCCGAAACAGAACTCTGAACCCGGAGCTGGAATTCCACAGCTGTGAGCAACAAAGGAGCTCTGTACTGCACTGGAAAAAAAGAGTGTCTGCAGGACCTGCCTTAAAGAGAGTCCAGTCGAGTCAAACCGCCCACCCAAGGGCTTTGTGGTTGTCCAAGCACCTGGTAAAACCCTTAACATTTCTATATGTTTTCAGGATTATTATTTTACCAGAATAAAAGAGATTAACACTCCTCGTGTCGTCATTATCGTTAGAAAATGCTGCAGTCAGGTTTTTGGCATCGCAAAGTTAGCAACACCAAACACTGGGACGTGTCGAGTTTTTATTCCAGTGCAATATTTGCACCACTTAATTGTTTTTACTTAAAGGAAAAATACAATGGGGTCTCTATGAAGTGATAGTGGATTGCAATTCTGCTTTGGTTTAGATCATTTAAACAGAGCCATTTGTGAATCAAGATAATGAAAATCAATGTACTAGCAGCCAAGTGTGAGATATCGCTCCCCTATCGCTCCCCCCCTTACCTCTCGAATCAGCTGGATTTTGGTTTTCAGCAGTGAAGCCAGGAGCACCCTCACTCGGGGGTCTGCAGGGGTAACGCTGTGATCCATCTCAGGGTTTAACACGGGACAGGCACCCCCCAATACCCTTAAAGCGTCTGAACAGCGTCCGCAAGGCCAGTGTTGAGATCTAGACAGAGCAAGCTTGGGCAATCGCAAACCCGAGCAGCACCAGCAGGTCCGAACAGAAAACTCAGAAGAATACAGCTCAGTGTGCAGGTCCAATGGGTCAGTGCTGGGTGACCTGGTTTAACAGTGCCAGACAATGCAACCCCAGCCGCTCCCCCTGTGCCAGTCTACTCCAGCAGAGCAGTCCCTGCCCAGAGGCTGTAGGCACAGCGACAAGCTCCAGACAGCAGCGCACAGAAAGTATCTGAGTAAGAGAGAGCGAGGCCAAGTCCTACACCCAGAGAAGGAGCTCCAAGCCAGGGGCAAGAAGCCAGGTGTGCAGGGGAGGGAGGGAGGGAGGGAGGGAGGGACAGACTTTATTCAGTCTGCGTAGGAACGGTGCTTAAATTATTATAATGTTAAACAAAATATGAAATAGAAAATTCAAGTTTTTAAAATCGCACACCGCTCCCTGCTTCTCACCTCTCTGTCTCTGAAATACAAAACAGGACCCCCGGAGTCTTATCAAAAGTCACGGAACAAGGATGCTCCCCCAGTGATTGGGATGAAAACCATCAAACTGGTAAAAATCCCTCCTGTTCCTGATTCTTCTCAAGTCCACGCTATGAAGCCAGATCCACAGAAGAGGGGTTTTGCTGGTCTTGAACCCGAGTCCTAAGAGTTCTGTCGAGTGCTGGGCTGCAGCGACCTGGCCGAGCTGTTACCAGTCTGCGCTGGGAGAGAGGAGAGGGGGGAGCAAGTTTGGAAGTTGGGAGTTTCTGCCTCCCGGACTTTAGAGGAAATGACGGAGATGGAAACTGTTTCCATAACAATATCCGTTCCAAATATAGGAACATTGTCCCCCTCTCCCTCTCCCTCTCTGAAAGCAGTCAGCCTGAACACTCAGAGTGACAGCGGTGTGTGTCTCTGGGTTCAAATCAACAGATTTGGATGTTTTTGAACATTGTTCCTGCTCTAACTATTGCAAACCATTGAACAGTCAGCCAGTCACAATACCAGATGACATACTCCAGAAAGCATTATCTCACGCAGAGAAAAACCATTGAATGTTTATCGCAATCAAGCCAACTTGTTTTGTGTTTTGCCAGATGAGACTTGCACTCTGTTTAGGCAGGTGCCGGTACACAGTCTGACAGGCTACAGATGTCAGCTCTGGTGCGATGATGTAACCCTGCCCACACTCCCAGCCCCCAGCTCTGTTCCCACGGCAACACAACTGGAAGAATACCCCTCTTGTCTCAAACAGAGAAGGACTGAGGCAGGAGAGAGAGAGAGAGAGAGAGAGAGAGAGAGAGAGAGAGAGAGAGAGAGAGAGAGAGAGAGAGAGAGAGAGAGAGGTTATCAGATACCATAGCAGTAATAATTGAGAAAGAAAGAAAGAAAGAAAGACTGCCTCTCTGTCCAGCTGAATTGTGATTTCCGATCAGAGATCTTCTTCATTAACATTGATTGAATTTGACTGAAGCACAGTGTTGTGTCTCCCTGCAGAGCTCAGAGCTCTCCCTCAATAGGCTCCACTGTAGTTAACGGTGAAGGACTAGTACTAACGTGGCACAGGCTTCTGCTTTGCTATAACAGAGAAAGTGTTTGCGTCTGCCCCAGGTCTCAGCAGAATTGCACCTAGTAAACAAAAGTGGAACGTTATCAGCCAAAAGTGGAACGTTATCAGCCACGTCACATGGTTTTCATTTCTTTTTAAAAAAGCGATTAAAAAAACGTTTTTACGTAAAAGTAAAAAAAAAAAAAAAGAATGATCACAAACTCACCTGAGCGCCCTAAAGCAACATCTTCCACATCTCCAGCTGAGGACTTTGAGAAAGCTGCAGGGAAGAAAATCCACACGCGTTACAGTCCCATGAAGTGATCCAGAGATCAAACGTACGGAAAAAAAAAAAAAAAAAAAAAAATCCCAGGCTGGTGCTTTGTGGTTTCTCAGGTGCTTGTAAAAGAGTCCAGGCACGCTCCTCACTGAGGATTGAAAAAAACACCTTGAAGAGGAGGTAATATACAGAGACGCTGTTACCAGAGAGCCTCTCTCTCTCTCTCTCTCTCTCTCTCTCTCTCTCTCTCTCTCTCTCTCTCTCTCTCTCTCTCTCCGTGTGTCTCTGTGTGTGCCCCTAACACTCCTTCCTCTCGCTCTCTCTCTCTCTCTCTCTCTCTCCGTGTCTCTGTGTGTGCCTCTAACACTCCTCTCTCTCTCTCTCTCTCTCTCTCTCTCTCTCTCTCTCTCTCCTCTCAGTTCAGCACAAGGCTCTCTTTATTACTGCCCCAGAGTTGAAGAAACCCCTGCTTGTTCTTGCGGACGCACAGAGGCAGAGGAGCACCACAGTGAACTCAAAATGCCCACAGTGTGCCGGGGAGGAGAAGGGTTCTGTGAAATAGCATCGACATCAGCACAGCTCCGGCTGGATGAAGTGACTTTTCTTTACTGGCAGCGTCGCTCACAAAGAGGGTCTTGGATGTCAGCCCAAGGACACCAGATCTTAAGTGTCCCGTCGTGCAGGGAAGAGGAAAATACTCTTCTGAGACAACATTCCTCCAGGAAATTAGATATTTTTTTAAAGGATTAAGGAGTCGGTCAGTTAGAAAATTTGTTTTAACTTTGAACTGTCGTTCAAGGATGTGTCTACTTGTCGTCTCTCTCGTGTCTCAATCTCTCCTTCTTTCACACTGTCTCTCTCTCGCTCCTTCCCTCCTCAAGCTAGCTGTCCATCGACAAATCTACTTGTCAGCACATCTCCCAAAGCTTTCTTTCCACAGAAAACGGAGAAGAATCCCTTACCCACAAAAACCACAAGCTGGGCAGAAAAAGAAGCCAAAAAAACAATTTCCTCATAAAAAAAAACAACTTGAGCCAGAGGAGGAAACAGAAGAAGTATATCTGCAGTCGTGAGCACAGAGATCATTTTCTCTTTTCCAGCCTGGCTTTTAAAAACCGCAGGGAGATGGAACGCTCCTGTTGTTTTTGGACAGTCACCCCAAGCTGATCTAATGGGTTCAAGCTGCACTGATCCCACAGCGTCCAGCTTGGCAAGGCAACCAGCAAACAAAAACTCCACCCACCCCCAACCTGAGCAATGGTAATTTCCATCCCAGTCTCCAATGGAAAGTGCGTGGGGCGTACCAAGTGATTAAACTGGGTGGAAAGTCACAAACCCTCTGGGATCGGCCTGCAGAAAATACAAGTGTTACTTGTGTAAGGGGGATAAAATAATAGATACACAGACTGGACCGCTCCCTCTTCTGGTCAGTGAGGGACACACACTGGACCGATTTTAAAATAACGTAAATATCTTTCAGTACGTTCGCTGCACATGATGGCATGTGTACTCCATTAAAACCAGTTGCTCATATAGATAGTCACTTTATTAAGACCCCTGACCAGTTTTTAGTTACTTGTGGTCAATTTCCTTTTTCTGCTTTAACTATTTATTAAATATAATTGCCAGTCAGGCACAGAAATCTGAGCTCCAAACTTCAAGACTAAGCTGCCTGGAATGTTTAGTGGGAAGAGAGACACTTAGCAATATCGTTTTGAGGTTTCGGCAAAACCAGCCCAGGTTTTAGGTGCAGCAAATGAACCTAAAGGAGGGCAAGATGGAAAATCTTAGTGCTAGCAACATGATCACCCGTCCCCATTTTTTTCAATCATAGATTCTTTACTTCTTTGCTTGTATTTTATGCTTCAGTTTTGGATAATGTAAGTTTACAGACAACACTATTGCTGCTGTTGCTTCCTGGTACCTAATCACTTCCTGTTGCGTCGCAGTTCAAACTCACGCCAATGATCTGGCTGCAAGCAGACCATGTGACTTACAGCAAAGGCACCAGGATGCAGCAGTTAAAGCTGCCGATTCTGAATTAACATAAGAAGAAAGATCAGGGGAAAGATTCTCAGCACCATAAAAGGGTGCCCAATGTCAGTGAAGCTAGTAAGAGGCAAAGAAATGCATTTTAAAGTTTCGCTTTGCACTCCTTTAAAAGTCCTGAATTTGGGACCCGCAGAGTAAACCCAGCAGGGTCTCTATTCAGCAACGGCTCGAGTGAAATTCATTATAGCTTCGTGTCAGTAAATATTGACCAGGATTCAATTAAAACAAGGATCCAGTCTTGGCATTTCAAATGGACTGAGCGGTACAAGGAAACTGCAGCTAGTCTTGAGAGCATCTATCTATTTCAAATCCCACGCCTTACAAGATAATATCATAACTCTTACCCGCTGAGCACTTCCATATGTAATAGAGGTCTCCAACGTGCGGCTTTGTAAGAAACGATGGTACAGAGCGCATGTGTTTTATTTTAAAGCACGATATCTGGTACTACACAAGGTGAAAGAAATCTCTGTTTGCAAGCCACGTTTTCAGATGGTACTGCACTTCCTTGGTTGGTTCACCTGGAAGGTGAAATTGTCTCACCCCTTCAAACTGCTTCTTTCCTGCCATTAGCCAATCAGCTGCTGCTTCCCCTGACATTATTATGTGTTTATTTGGCAGACACCTTTATCCAAAGCGACTTACATGTGTTACAGGGCAGTACAGGGTTATACTAGGCAGTAACATGCTTTAATCCTCTATATAATACCGGGGGGAACTTTCTTCAACCTAATGCAGCACCAGATACAATGTTTTAAAATGAAAATCACTTCTTCCGGCACGTGATTCTATCAACACTGCAGTAAACAGAAGTGCAAACCAGCTAAGATTCACAGAATTATTCTGTTCGCTTCTAGAGCTCTTGTACCTTTACCGCAACCCTATAAAAACACCACTGTCTGAATTCCTTTACATGCTTCTAGAGCACAATCCCATTGCACGTTATTCAACATGAAATCCAGACTGCCTTCCAACCAGCTTGGTAGCTGCTGCTGCTGCTTGCAGTGTAATGGGAACCACATCCCCAGGAATGCTATCTGACCTTGTCAAGCCCTTCACAGCCCAGGCTATAATTGAAGGATAATGTTTATAAAACATGAAAGCAAAGCTGACATGCGGTTTGACTCCTGGCCCCGATCAGATCGGCTCAATTTAGCTTTAATTGAATGGGAGTTACACAGGGGCGGTCGGTATATTTTTGATGCATATCCCCATTTAATGGCGACACGTGCTCGACAGACTCTACTGAAGCAGCTTACTCCAAAGAGGTTTTAAAACACCTACTCAATCAGTTTCTGAGAGGTCTTTGCTAAACTGTAGGCTTCAGTGGATAACCAGTGAGAGAAAAACACACACATTTTATAAATTTCAAGAACTTGAAAAGCACAATCAGGAAGGTTTGTTTGTTTAATTTCCCAGAGTTACTATAATTAGCTTCTTGTCAGTTTTGGAACAGCCTCCAGGCTCTGTCTGTGTTACACACGACTGCACGATGATGTCACTTGGCTTCACTGTGCTGTGTGAGAGGTTGCCTTGGCGACCGCGTGGATGTTGGAAAGGTTGATGCGGTCCAGGAAACAGGGGAGATTGCAGGGCTGCTATTCTTTACTTGCATTGGAGCTAACTGTGGAGGAAGTGACCTTTCATCCACCAATCAGGAAGCTGCATGATTTCAAAGCACACATGGCAGGTGATCGCGTGACTTAGACAGAACTTCAGACAGGCTTTCAGACAACAGTTAAAACAGCAAGGGGAAGCAAAACATTAGTGAAATGTTTCCAATAACAAAAAGGCATTGATTACTGGTTTCATTGGACCTTACCTGGGTAGCTGATCCTGTCTGTATGGCGGTGCTATAGGATAGCGTTGTCGGTACACTCAGAATAGATTTTTTTGGTTTCGCTGCTCTTTCCACAGAAGAGCTTTTACAAGCTTGTTGGAGGTTGTTTAAAAGCGGAAACGCAGGTCTTGCTCTGGGAAGTTTTTACAAGACACAGTGGGGCGGTGGGGGACTGCTAAAGAAAGCCTGAGGAGATTCTCAGTTGCTGCTGTTCTGTTGTTTCCTCTTGTAAAAATCCCACCGCCGCCACCATCTGGGCTCCACATGTTGCCACTCTGCCATGTGGCTGTGGGGTACACGGTGGCATGAGAGGGGGGCAGAGGGATCTGCTATGAGTTAGAACCTCACTCGGACTGGGCACTGCGGTCCAGGAGAGATACCAGGGCTATGGTGGATGGAAGTGGATTTATTTAGCCTTGAACAAAGAAGAATTAGGGGGGATTGACTGCAGTCTTTAAAATCTTCACACAAGTCGACTAAGGCAACTCAGAAACCAGGACCACACAAATTAAGTGGAGAATGACTTAGGACGGTAGGAGACACTTCTTTACACGGAGAGTGGTGAGGGTAGGGAATGGGGCCACCTAGTCATGTTGTTGATGCTGTATCACTGGGATCTTGTAAGACCCGGCCGGACTATGTTTTGAGATTAACTATGTACTATAGTAACCAGACGAGCACTGATGGGCTGAATGGCCCCTAAAGCTTTTTTTATGCTCTTTGGCGGGCACTGGTGTTGCTTCTGAGCGACAGGGGGATCTGGGGTGCAGAACAGGCCACTGCTGCCCTCTGCTGGGCAAGTCCAGAACAATCCCACTGAAACAGGACTCACACACTGCATTTGATTTCATTCGAGTCTGGACTCCTCACACTCGGGATTAGAGTCTTAGAAAACATTTATTAGTTTAACATTTTTTTTTGTGGATGACTAGGAAAGATTTTAAAAAGGCTTTTAAAAAATACATTTTCCTCTCGCTTATTAGCACGACGACTGTCCCGCCAAATATGTTTCCCGTACTGCTGTAGAACATATTCATAAGCATTGCTGTGCCTCTAATGCACCTTATCAATTAATCCGCTGCCAGAATCCACGCTTGCTGGAGCATCTACACATAAACCTCACCCTGACTTTAAATCACAATCGCACCCCCAACTTTAAACAAGATCCCAGCCTTAAAATACACTCTCAGACTGCATTTCATTCTCACATCACAGATACTATTCAAAGTGTGGACACCCGAGGGCAAAACGACTCCCTCTCTCCATGAGCTGTATAGAGTCTATAAGTCTATCTGTTTCTTCTAAGCATCATTACAGGGCTCCACAGTGGTACTATTTGTGCATCTATAGGCGCTATTCTGAGGCTGCACTCACCTCACACTGCTGAGACTGATAGGGGCAGAGGGCAGGGACTGTGGTAGAGTATCGGGCTCAATAGACCCACTGTTGTTCATTGTAGTCCCAATGGGGTCTGTGTGTGGGTGCTAGAGCAGAGGTAACAGGCCAGCCCTCAGTGAACGTTTGCTAGGCCCCCCTCTCTCACTCCCACACACAACAGGGCTAGTCTGTTCAGCAGCCATCGCCGGTCACGGAAAGGAAATTCTTCACCGCCCCGCAGAATGTGCCCAATTTCCTCCTGAGCCTAAAACGGGACACTGATCCCAGGCCAAGGGGCCATCTACAAAGTGTGGGCCAGATCACCAGCACACAGGCTTGTGACACGGAGGTGTCGCCCTGGGCTAGTTTCACCACGGTCCCTTAGCAAGTCCATGAAAGAAAACGGTTTCTCGAGTTCTCTTTCATGTGCTTTGTTTGCTTCCATTCCTCTCCCTCTGTTTTTCTCACTCCTGTCGCGCGCGGATGTCGGCAGTTGGCTCAGATGAAAGAGAGGTCAGATGGAGTCAATGTCTCAGCCTCTCACTGCTTTCTTTAGTGAAGCGGAAACACTTCCAATTCAAACAGATGGACCCTCCAATGACTCACCTTCAAACACAAATACAGGACTTTGTATTCCTGTGGAACTCTATAAGCCTGTGGCTGTAATGACTCATGAATTTCATTCTGTACTGAAATTATAATGATGTCTGTAAATAGCTAAATAAGTACAGCTCTGGCCAAAAGTTTAGCATCACCTAGAATTTTAGGCTTGAGACATAATCATCATGTAATCGAAGAAACTACACAATGATATTGCTAAAGTCTACCGGAAGCCATAATAGTACTGTAGTAAAATATTTCATGTTAGATTTCAAAATGTCATTTACAATTTGTGTCATTTTTCTTTAAGTATATAGAGAACTACAAAGCGCTGTGTAATTCAATATGTTAATATAACATTATTCAGCAGGTTTCAATTGACTTTATGAAGCAAAATGAGTTAATTCTATAGGGTGATAGCTGTATACTGTGAAAAACAGTTTGTTTGTGGTCCCTTTGCTCCATGTTTTGCAACTGCAGAAGATTCCCAACACACTTTATCCACAGTATAGAAATTACTAGAGTAGCAAGTCATTTATAAAGGTGTTAAGTCTCTTTTAAAAGCTGAGCATTTCTGTTTAAAAGCGCTGCACAGGAATGGGATGCTGCAGTGAGGAATCAGACAGACTGGACTCCTCCATTGATTCAGGGATAGGTTAGACTAGTCCAGACAGCAGGCAGAATGGCACTGGGATACAGCAGCTTAAAAACGTTCATTTAAAACACAAAGCCTCTACCAAGGTAATGTGCACATGCAAAGCAAGCAGGGACACTTCCTCTGTAAGTGAGCTGACATTGCAGCTGGTGCACCCGAGACCAGGGCACTCAATAGAAAACCAAAGTAAAAAAAAAAAAGTCTCCACATACCTTAAACCTCACTTTCTTTGCCATCCCCGCTTGTGGAGGTCAGTCTGCCCCCCCCCTCCCCCTCTCTCTAGCTCTCTCTGTAGCTTTCACCAGGATTTGGTGATGCACTGGGTATCACTTCTAAAACTGGGTCTTCTTAAAATTTAAAAAACAAGACCAGATCTGAAGCTTTTCAAATAAATCTGTCACTGAGCACTTAATCCCACAGTATTTCAGTCCAAGGGCTGCTGAATCTTGATGCTGTTTCTGTCTTGCTGTGTTCCAGTCTCTCTCTCTCGCTGTGTAAGCAGAAGCTAACAAAGCCTGTTTAAGGTCCCGTTGTGACCCCAGCCCCCCTTTCTCTATTCAGTCAGGAGACACACCCCCAGCCTGGGGGACAGAAGCAGTCATTAGGACCCTTGGCTCCTCGTCTCTCCCAGCAGGGCAGGCTGAGCTACAGCTGGAGTCAGAGAGCTGTAGAAATCCACAATGGAGAGCAGCCAGCTTCAATCCCTTCTGCCTTTTTACTTTCTGATTTCCGAATCCTCTTTCTCTCCCTCTCCAAAACACAAACAGGCATCACAGTGAAAAAGAGGTCAGGACAGAATTAATACCCCCTCCCTCCACCACCACTCTGTGTCTTGTAATCTCCTGTATTAAAAATCAAAATAAAACAGGACTTGCTTCCGAGAATGCAATCAATCCTTTAATATGTCTGAGAGACTGGGTGATGTGTCCTGAATACTGTCCCACGCAGGCGCGCCGGGATCGAAGGACAGTTACCTTTGGAAGCATTGGACTGGCAGTAAGCAGCCGGGTGGTTGACCTGGAATTAATTGCACAGCAACATCTGTGTTTGTTAAGATCGCTGCAATTAAACACTGGTGTGGGTGCCAGTTACTCACTGCACTCAGAATGCAATTGCTTTTCACCTGTTAGAACTCTGACTGGTCCCAGTGTAACACCTCGAATGGGAATACAGAATGCCTAAATGCCCATTTCAAGCATTGATAAATCTATTATTTTTCCTGTTCTTTGGCCAACTGACTGCTCTATGCCTTATATAGGGCACTGTCAGGTCTCATGATGTGCCAAAGCTGTTTGTGGGGGGGGGGGGGGGGAATGTTCCTAATAAAGCATTTAAAACCCTCTGGACTGCTGTTCCTAATAAAGTGGCCATCCCTTGCTGTGACACGGCCATTCCTAATAAAGTGGCCAAGTGCACCCCACTACATAGCCACTCTACCCTGCCATGCTCTCACTGTGGGAAACGCTGTTCTGCACTGATAGCAGTTGTTTAGTCTGGGGAATGAGATTGGAATGATGTTTAGTCGGGTGGAGTTCTGCCCTGATACTGCGGCTCATTCTATTGGCAGGACGCCCCTACAGTACACTATAGTGTGTGCAGAGAACAGGAAGGACAAGCCTACATTGCACACAGGGCAGTGTGTGTCTGGCTGTCAGTCTGTCAGTGTCCTGCTGGTAATGAGATGCTCCTTGCAATCATTTACACATTTACACGGTCTTAAGAGACCCATCAATGGTTCAGACAGCTTCCTACTGCGGCACGCCATGATTAAGATCATAGCAAAGTGTAGTGAAGCACATGAAACATAGTGACGTTACTGCACAGCACAGGAGAGCTTGGGTGGGGGGTGGGGGTGTTACACACAGATGCTGACTGTGCTTGGCATTATAAAACACAATAACCCCCAACACCCCATTCATCAATCCATCCACTCGCTGTCCTTTTTATACTCATTAAACTCTGCTACCCCCTAGTGGCTAGTCTAGAGAACTGTGATCCTTCAGTCATTTCCAGTGCTCTAGGTGCAGAGCTGACCCTGGTATCTGCAATAGGAGACATGATTTCGATGAGCTCTGGATATTTCTACTTCAGATGTCTCACTGATGTTTTACAATACAGTTCAGAACAAGCCTGGCAAATGCTTAAGCAAGGTACCAGGTGTAGTTTTCTCGAAATCCTCCCAATAGAGCATTAAGCATGTAGCTACCAGCAAACCACATGGTGCCTGGTACACAGGCTCACTGTACCTAAGCCTGTCCGTTTTTTCAATCACGTATATAAATATATTTTTCACTGTTATTGTAAACTGGCCCACACAATTATTCTGAAGATAAACCACTTGTATTATTATACAGGATGTATTTCTAAATAAGTGTTAAGAATCTTTTCCTTTATACAGATACACCTGCATGGCACATACAGCAGTTCTAAAGTAGGTGTCTCATTAGAACAGGAACCACTTCTCACAGTTTGATCAGCCACCATCCCTGATAAGAGACACAGAACACTTGACGTTTCAACTTATAACACGAAAACCTCTCTTACGCTGGGCCCAATGCCAAAGGAGCTTGAGGGTCAAGTTTAATAGCCGTGTTTGTGTTGTGCAAGTCTGCAGCTGTGGGAAGATAGCTCTCCTCTGTTCTCATGCACAGACACACAGCCCAGCCCCCACCACCGCAGCACAGACAAGCTCTCCCTTAAACTTGCTTGGTTATTGACAGGCTCTCCCGCCAGCAATATAAACCTCTGCACTACCCCTTCAGACTTCAAGTCAAAAATGAACACATCCAATATATTAAAATACACAGAATTAGACTATTTATTTCATTTTTTTTTTTTAAATCAGTTTGTTTAGCAAAACAATGCAATGCTATTAAATCAACAATCTGTGTCGACCGATCCCAAGAATTCCAGCATGGTTTGCATCTCTGCAAGCACATCTTTTAATATTCAAGAGAAAAACAAGCTCACACAATAAGAAAAACAGGCGCACTCTGAATTCCAACTTTTATAATACACTTTAATCGATTAAAGATTTGTCTTTTTTTTTTCTTTCTTTATTTTTACAGTGGAATGTTAATTGTATTCCCCTTTCTAATGATACTTTTACAGGGTTACAAAACCATTTTAAATTTACCCTCCCCCCCCCCCCCCAAGAAAAAAAAAAAAAAAAATCCCAGAAAAAACAAAAACACAAAAAAATATTTCTTTCTCCAACTAAAGTCGACAATCAGAGCTAAAAGTCAGTACGCAGATGTAACGTAAGGACAGGAAACTAAGATCAGGGGCATCAATAACATGACTGGGTAAGGGTGGGGAGGCGAGGCTACTAATGACACCACACCACCTCCTCTCCCTTAACTACAAGAATCAAGCAGGTTCCCTCCTTCCCTGCCTCTCCACAGACCGTGCTTACCAGAAAGCATATTTCAGGTTACAATGCAGGCACTACAGGGGCTCTACACTCCAGGATTGTGTTGGTGCTTTCAATTACTCACAGAAAAGTTATTAGACAACAAGTGATTGGAAACGGAACAACTCCACCCAGCGCTGCGGTCGGACCAGGCAAAACAAATCCGCAGTTCAACATGCTGAGCAGATGTAATGAGGTTAGAAGACTTGGGATCGAGTTTGTGTTGGGACAGGGGGATAGGGAGATGTAGTTTTAAAAAATTGGGTACGTAGGGGACAGGACATTTCTCATAAATAAATATCTACCCCAGATATAACCACAACCTGCTATTAAAAAAAAAAAAAAAAAAAAAAAATCAAGGAAGAACAGTTTGATTAAAAACACTGGAGTGGATCAGAATTTATTTTGTCTGGTCAGTCTGGCTTTTTTTTTTTGTTTCATGCACAACAAGAGCGAAACCTGTGGCTTAAAAAACAAACAGATCTTCCGAATGACTTGCACTGGGATCCTTCCCACCAAAACACACACACAAAAAAACAGAAAACAGAAAACGAGGGGATTCAGAAGTGAGCAACTTTGTACTGTAATGCCCAGCGTCACAATCTGCTGTTTAACAATCAAAATACAGGATTTATTTAGTGTTTTGCCCAGGGTTGTTTAATGTTGTTAGTTTCACAACAGTGAGCCCAAGTTGTCTGAATCCCCCACATGTTCTCTTTCAGAAAGAATAAATCAACAAGGAAAACAAGGTAGGTCACACATACCGAAAAGGGAAGGAAATGGACCGTGCTGCACAGAAATCGACATGTCGCCTGATGGAACAGCAGAAGAAGACTTTACTTCGAGGAACCCATCAGGCGACGCGTCAATTACCCTGCCCCCCCGCCACACACAAGGACTGCTCTTCCACTTATTACCTGGTTTTTGATTCTTGTTTCTCCTCTGCTGATGCAGCGCACACTGTGCTTCGGGTTGACATTGACATTTTGAACACATATTTATATATAAAGGTATAAATACACCAAATACTGTGCACCACCGCAAAGGGCTTAGTTGGGCATTGTCCAGCTGAAGGACTGTTGTTTCTTGAACATGTTATACAGGCGGTCAGACTAGATCTATCATTTTTTTTCTTTTTTTACAGTATTTCGTATTTGTCGACGACGAAGGACGTCTCTGTGGAGAACCTCACAGGGCTGTTACCGTCTACTTGACTCACTTTGGAAACCTAGGCAAAGAAACAGAAATGATTGTTCCATTTACACCATTCCAAACAGGCACAATCGTTACCATACTCAGACAGCACTGTAATGTTTTAACCATGTCCTTTAATCAATTAATCGAAACACTGACCAAGACCTTACACACTTCCGGCTGGTTTCACTGATCCCGATCAGCACTAATCTTGCACTACTTTAATCTTAGGTAAGGCAGTCCCACATTAATGCTGATAGGTGGTCTTTGAAACCTGCTTATTGTTGCGTATCAGAAAACCTCCCAACAAGAGGAACAACAAAAGGTCCCTGCAGCATACGGTTGGATGATAATGACATTTTCAGTTGCTGATTATCTTAAGTCATGTGCAATTGCTTTTGGCTTTTTAAAAATACTAATGTAATATATGGACAAATTGGCTGTAACTGGGAAGGTGGGAGGGGAATAAAACATAGCTGTGCCGTGATCCTTTTCATCTTTAGATAGTATGCGCATCGCTAATAACTTTCAGTACAATACAGGGCTGGAAATAAGATTCCCATTGCAGAGCAGTTTGATCCATTCCTGGTTTTACTAAAAGTCTGATAAGACACACCGGAGCTTGTTACCTATACACTGGACTATCAACCTTATAGTAAAACCTGGAATGGGTGTAACTGCTCTGCAATAACAGTCTTTTAGACAATCAAGACAAAGCAATGGCTACGGGGACAGTCAGGTGCTGTTCGGAGCCCCCTGTACAGTACCTGGATGTCGCAGTAGTTGCGCTTGGACACGAAGGACACGTTCACTGGGAAGAAGTCGCTGGGCTGCCCCGCGATGCTGAACTCCATGCTGCCGGACTTGTTCTTGGCATCGATGATGGGCAGAGTCCACTCCAGGACGTTCCGCCGGCTGTCGTGGCGATACTCGCCGTCGAGGTCTCCGATCACCGGGGCGCCCACGCCCGAGCTGAGCAGAGGAAGGGAGGAGATATTTTAAAACTCTGTAACACTACAAGGAGAAAAACAAACAAACAAACAAACAAAAAGCAAGTTCCCTACCAAGATGCATCATAATGTCTGTAACCAATCACAAAAGCCATCATAGTAGCGCTTAATCGCTATGCATGTATAACTTGTATTTGTATATGAGAGTGTATGGTTATAACCTGTGTAAATGACTAAAGAAATTCTGAATATATACATACGCTGACCAACACTGGCTATGTGAAGCACCTATATTTGGCCTGGATATTTTTGAAAATTGGCTAAAGGTTAAAGCAAAATTTGAAATGTCTAAATTGTAACACCCCTACTGCGCGTGGGCCTGCCCCGTGCCCCAGGCGGGTGAGCTAGCCTGTCCCGGGAGTGTGTCCTGTGTGTACTCACGGCACAGGGATGGTAATGACCACATCGTTGAGTTCCAGACTCTCCTCCTGCAGCTCATACTCAATGTTCACATCGCAGCCGTTCCCACTCTCCGAGGGCCAGCAGTTTACTGCAGAGAGGGGGAGAGTTAAACACTGCATCATCGGAAAAAGGAGGGGGTCAGGAGGAAGAGACTCCTCCCCATCCTGCCTCACAGCAGCTGTGCAAACGTCCCGAGGTCCTTGATATTACTTCCTGATGCAGCCCAACACAGATCCCTTTATGAGTTCTGATGCTGCCCTAAGGAGAACTGCTCAAGTCAAATTTCATATTTTCATAGCTGGACCAGGCACGAACAATGGTGTCTGTTATAGGAGTTATACAACTAAACTTACAGATTTTTATACAACGAGGCATCTTACTAAAGCACTTTACTGATGCATGTAAATTATATTGCAGGGATTGAAAACAAGACTCGTTTTCACCGTTGCAGAGCAGTTTGAGCCACTCCTGGTTTTTATTATGAGACTTGTTAACTACACAACGTGGCTAATAAAGCATGTATTAAAACCTGGAGTGGGTGAAACTGCCATGCAGTAAAGAGTCTTATTTCCATCCCTGTATTGCAAAGCATGAGGTCTGCTAGAGATAAAGTCCCAGACAGCAGCAGTGCTGCTCATCCCTACATGTTCTAGACTGGAGCAGTGACACACACATACACCCCCCTACATCATTAGAGACTGCTGACAGCTCTCTGCAGCACTCACTGGTCAGAGGGATGTGGGACTCTTCAGTGCTCTGTAACCTCCACTTCAGCACGCCCACGTCGTTGTTGAGTGGAAACGATTTCTCGGGGTTCTTCAGTCCAATCACGGAGTCCGCTGCAAACAGTTTCTTATCTACGTTGGGGTGGGTCTGCGAGAGGGAAAGGCGGAGTTAACAACACACTAAAATCTCTGTGCTGTTTAATATTTATTTCTAACTAGCATTGCTAAAAACTTATAGCAAGCTATGAAAAAAAAAAAAACACTGATGAAGACAATAGTCAAAACCTTAACCTACGATTACAAGTTCTCTGAACGTATGATGAACAGCTAGTTTCACTGACCACGATAAGCACTAATCTTGGACTACCTAATGTAACCTTACAGCTTTCATTGCATAGCAGTATGACCCATTCCTGGTTTTACTGTGAGTTTAATTAGACTCACTTTATTATTATTATTTATTTCTTAGCAGATGCCCTTATCCAGGGCGACTTACAATTGTTACAAGATATCACATTATTTTTACATACAATTACCCATTTATACAGTTGGGTTTTTACTGGAGCAACCTAGGTAAAGTACCTTGCTCAAGGGTACAGCAGCAGTGTCTCCACCAGGGATTGAACCCACAACCCTCCTGTCAAGAGTCCAGAGCCCTAACCACTCCTCCACACTGCTGCCCCACTTGAGGTTGTTGCATCTACACTGTGGCTGATCAAGCTCGTAGCAAAACCTGCAATGGGTGAAACTGCTATGCAGTTGGAGTCTTATTTCTGTCGCTGCCTCAGGATTCAAGAGCTGTGAAAGCTGTCGTCAGCAGGGTTGGGGTCAAATCCTGTTTTTCAATTCCAATTCCTTTTTAAAATCAATTCCAACACACCACTGATCAAAATTAGCAGTGTTCTGTTAATGATCTTCTCACAGAGGCAACAAATTGATTAAATTGAAGTCCCTGTTAGTCAATTAAAATGGCTTCAAATGAAAGTGATTGAACAATCCCAACAATTGTGATGTAAAATATCAATTCCAATCCCTTCAAAGGAACTGGAATTGGAAATGGATTCTAAAAAGGAACTGGAAAAAAAGGAATTGACCCCAACCGTGGCTGTCAGTGTCCCAGCACTTCAGTGGCTACGTGGCAGCGTACCTGCAGCTGCAGTCCCTTCTTGTCGCTGTTGTCCACGTAGACACGGATCCTGCTGGTCTTGTCGTCGGAGACTCTGAGCGTGATCATCCCGTGAACCTCCATGTTCTGCAGTCCCCCGTCTCTCCCGCAGGTCAGGGAGATCTTCTCCTCGATTCTCATGTGCACGCTGCAGACAGACAGAGACAGTCAGTACCTACACAGCCTGTGCGAATTTCAACAGCTCACCCACTAGTACACGCTCACGATCAATTCAGAAACACCAACAGAAACCTATTATTAAGTTAAATGAGAAACGGTTTGGCTAGAAGTCGCTTTCAGGGTTTTTTAGATGGCACTAGGTCCTATTACAATAGCCTTTATCTACATAATATAGAATATATAGTAGACATTGACATTAATGTTACAGAGCCATCTGAAATGCTTTGTATCAGATGGAAACAACGCCATGTTAAAATGAGCTATACTGGGTGCGTGATGTAACTGAGTGGCTCAGAGCGAGAATTTCTCCGCTCACTCGAATCACCGATGGAATCTGCTCTGTAGCGCTCTGAGCTGCTCAGCGGGAGTGGAACTAAGCAAGCCGTTAAGTGGGTTCTTTCACTGAGCTGCTCAGTTACCTAACGCACCCCCTGTTTAATTACTCTGATTTCATTTCTTTATTTTAACATATAGTATAGGGTGCTGTGTAAGACACAAGCCGGTTTTCATCCCACTCAAGATCAGAGTGGCTAGTAAGCTGGTAATGTGCAGAACCCAATGCGATCTTCCTGCAGGCACTCATTCCAGGTAAACGGCGCCCCCTGGAGCGAGCTGGAGCTAGTGAGAGAGTGGCGTACCTCTCCATGTTGACAGGAGGGGGCAGCACCTTGGCTGCCTCAGAGCTCCTCTTTCCTGAGCTGGACAGGATGATGTTCTCCCCTTCGGACTTCAGCTTGTCCACGAAATTATCCACTTCCTTCCCTTTCGCTCCCAGTTTCAGCGCTTTACTGGGACCTGACGGCCTGGAGAAGAAGAAGAATTCATGTACATGACACTTTTTTGATTGTGACATTTAATGAACTTTCACCAAGCTGCTGAAATCAAGACTGCTTTGACATAGCTCTGAATCCCTGGACTGTACTTCATTAAAAGGTAGCTCTGAATCCCTGGACTGGACGCCATTAAAAGGTAGCTCTGAGTCCCTGGACTGGGTGCGGCAGGGCTAGTGCGAGTCACAGTGCCTCAGCCCGTCCCATTCTCTCCTCGCAGTACCTGATGGTGGCGGGTATGCTCTTGGGCTTCTCCTGCTCGATCAGCGTGTCTGTGATGATGTTGACGGAGTTGCTGCTGGCCATGCCCGAGCTGCCGAAGCCGCCGAAGCCGGGAGCCTTCTTCCCCGAGCGCTCTGCGTCCCGGCGAGCCTGCTGCAGCTCCTTCGCTTTACGCCGCATCTCCGCCTTCGCCTCGCGCTCCTGGGTCTGAGGGGGGAGAGAACGAGGTCATCACAAGACCAGCAAATGAAAAGAGAAAAAAACTGCACTGCAGCAGGAATGGAAGTCAGACTCCCACTACACAGCAGTGTGATCCATTCCCGGTTTTACTGAGAGTTTAATGTTTAATAAGACACACCTGAGCTTGTTACCTATACACTGGGGCAACTCAAGCACATATTAAAACTTGGAATGGGTGAAATCGCTATGCATTTAGGAGTTGAATTTCCATCCCTGTTGCAGTGAAAGAAAATGTATATTGTCTGTATGTATACTGTTGTACCAGAACACTGATTAAGGCATCATCCAAAATACTATTATTATTATTATTATTATTATTAATAATGTCTACTGGACTTTAAATCTGACAGCCTAAAAATGCATTGCCTTAAAATACACACTACTGGCTGGTTTTACAGACCCCTGGTTAGCATTTCTCTTGGAACTACCTAAAGCAGTGCTAAGCTTGGTCTGTCTCCAAAACAGTTACTGTACAACCTAGAATACTCGATCTTGGCGTTTTCCATTAAACAACACCCCTGCCTCTCCTCCTCCTCCCCAGCCCCCTCACCTCTCTGACTGCTCTGAAGACCTTCTCCTCGTGAGAGTCCATCTCGGTGAAGGTACGGATCTGCGCCAGGTTGACGTTCTCACGGTACCCCAGCGCCACGATCTCGTCGAAGGCGAAGATAAGATCGAAGCAGTGCTCCGAGATCTCACTCTCCTCCAGCACACGGCAATACTCCGGGATCTGGGCACACAAAAAAAAATATCAGCATTTTAAAAACGTATACAATGCAATACAATTCACATTTTTATAGCGCCTTTCATTACAAGGATCCCAAAGCGCTTCTCTCTCACACACACACACACACACACACAGAGTCTAATACAAAAGTTTAATAAAACAAAAATTAAAAAAAAAAAAGACAACAAATGTGGTTTTGTTGGAACAATTAGAAAAATAAAGATATAAAGCTAGTTTGTAAAAATAAAACAATAGTCTAAAACTAATATTAAATAAAATTGGAATTAAAAGACAAACAAAAAAATACAGTTTAATTGTAAAATTAGACAAGACTATAGTTAAAACTGTTATTAGAAAAAATAGATACCTGACCCAAGTCTCTTTTAGCCCAGTTAACAAAATCATTTGAGAATCTACAATGTAAAATATGCCAACAGTGTAGTTACTGTGCAGTTAATCCCACAGCAGAGGCACATTTCTTCTTGCAATTATCTTTATTCCATCATGGATTGTTTTGTTTTTTTCAGTACTAAAAGAGGATACGCCAGTCTACATAACCAAAGAGGAGAAAGGCGTGGGTACTGCAGTATTTTAAATAATCATTATGCATCAGGGCTCCTGACAAACTTTTTGCCTTAGAAACCAATGGCTCCTAGGCCAAAAAAGACTGCTCACCAAATCCAGTTGCTGGAGCCACTTCAGGAGCAAGTTGGTTGCTATGATAGTCAACTGCTTAAAATACAACAACATGCTAAGACACTAAAGTGATACAAAAACAGCGACTTAATATCTGTACATGCGTGTTCGTTGCCTCATTCTGCTGAGTGGTTAATCTATGCTGTCGATGACTGCAATGAACTCAGCATGTTTGTATTTTAAATAAGTGTTGTGTATGGAATTGGTGACCGCACCTTTAATTGAGTCTCGTTGTAGTATGAGAAACAGCACGCTGCAGCTCCCATGCTCAGTGTTAGTGAAGTCCTGATCTGACAGCATGTAACACAGACAGCTCTTATGATTACATGTTACTGTTTATTTTCAGTAAAAACAATTTTAAATTGCAGCGAGTTCGATCTGCTATATTTACAATATTAAATACACCACAGCAAGCACATTGTCATATATTCTAGATATTTTCATTAGCACATCTGAGAGCTAAATTTAGTAAATTGCTTTTTTTTTTTTACTGCAATCAAGAAAGCTTCAGTACATTTCATTTTTAATTACCTCAATGTTTTGTTTTTTTTCTCAGCAGTACACTTCCAAAGTATTTCTATGTGTTCTGCTTCACCTCTCTTAAAATGGTCGGTTTGAGAAATACACTTTTCCCTGCAACAGCCGACCCTGCTTTAGCACAAAACTCACGCTACACATTACTGTTTTTCATTATGGTCAATTACCATGCCTGCTTCTTTGGCTGAAGAGATATTATCAGCTCATCATCTAACTATGGAATCTGCTGCGCAATTCAATCATCCTTAAACTCCTGACGGTAAACACTGTAACCAAATCTAATATATCTGGGATAGCTGCGTCTGCTAAAGATGCATCTGATGAAGAAAATGTGTTTGTGTTGACTCCAAACTTTATTTAGGCGCCCTACAATATGACTGGCAAAAGACAAAGTTAGTTTTACTTCACAAAGAAAAAAATGTCAGCTTGGTACGGTAAGCTTTTCACTTTTCATTTGGTGACCATTTTAGTCTGGAGCCCTGTGCATATATAAATGATCAACATTTGTGATTAATTTAATTCCGCAGGGATGGAAATAAGACACAGAGTTTAATAAGACACACCTGAGCTTGTTACCTAGACACCAGCAGTACTCAACTCTGGCCCTCAAGGTCAGCTCCAGTCCAGGATTTTATTCCAACCAGGTCATGAATTAATTGACCTTAGTGGTTCAATTTACTAATTTAGGAGCTGGTTGGAATAAATATCTGGAGTGGAATGGATCTTCAGGGCCAGAATTGAGAAGCACTACTACACACTGGCTAATGAAGCTCGTAATAAAACCAGGGATGGGTGAAACTGCTCTGTGACGGGAGTCTTCTTTCCCTCCCTGCTCTTACCACCCGGGAGAAGAGTCTGAGGGTCTCCAGGTCCTCCAGGATGTTGCTGTTCTTGGTGGTGATGAGCACCATGTAGAGCTTCTCCAGCGGCTGGTACACGTAGCGCACGCTCTCCGTCTCCACGAAGGTGTGCTGCTTCCCCATGTTCATCAGCTTGGGGAAGGCAGCCAGCAGCCCCTCGACGCGCGTGCGGGTCATCTCCACGAACTGCCGCGACACGATCGCCTTCCCAGCCTTGGTGCACACCGCCGCTGCCAACAGCACCTGGGGAGGAGGGGGAGAACCGAGCAATGACTAGGACCAGCTTATTCACAGTGCGCTGCCGTAACCATGTCAAAACCAGGGGGTTCTGTTTAAATACCTGCACTTCAGGATTAAACACAATTGAAGAAGCGTATGTTTGTAATCACAAAAGCCATCACAAAAAGCTGCAATCACCATTTTATAAAATAACTGCAACCCATAGCCCATGTGTGTAGAAAGCTGTGAAGAAATACTGAAAATAGACAAATGGCACACACTACTAGGGTTTACTACTATTTAAGCCCTAATATTTACAAGGATGGAAATAAGACTCCTATTGCAGAGCAGTTTGATCCATTCCTGGTTTTACTAGGAGTTTGATCAGACACATTTGAACTTGTTACCTATACATTGAGGCTAATCAAACTCGTATAAAACCTGTAATGGGTGAAAAACGCTATTCAATACAGGTCTTATTTCCATCCCTGTATTTGGCTGCAACCAAAATCGACCACCACATTGGTCTTCTGTTGTGATCAGGTGGGAAAAAGAGCATTAATCGCAGCCCTGACTTTGTCTACATATATACTCCTGTGCTTAGGTAACACAAGGCAAAGTTGTTGTTTTTTTCCCCATGTCCTACCACAGAGATCTAATTCTTACACACCTGCAGAATGTTTTTCTGCTTGCTGGTTGTTATTTGGAGTTAATATGTAGTCATGAATATCCAGACACATTTCATGTCACCCTATATACAGTTTTAAACATCTTGTGTGTGTAGCTACATGAGTGTGGTTAATTGAGACTGCTGTATTTGAAAATGACTTCCCATGAATCCACAACAACATCGATGGTGTAAACTGAATGCAATAAAAGAAATGACTCTACACACATTGTTTTGCATGCAAACAACAAAGTTTAAATACAGTACTATCATCATTCCAATTTTAAAATGAAATAACACACCCCCTTCTTAATTTCAGTAAATACTTTACACTTTAGACTATTATAATAACGTTAACCTTACTGGTATATTCTACAGAAGTATATACAGACACTATTTACATAATGTATTTGTGGGGAACCAACCAAACATGCTTAGGGCAAGAACCAACTTAGTGATTCATCATTTCGGACTACTGCAGTACAGCAGGGCAGTAACCGGCACAGTATTCATCACACCAACTGTGGTGTCTATCGTTGTTATTATTATTATTATTATTATTATTATTATTATTATTATTATTATTACCTATTACTGTGTTTGGAATAGTCACATCGGCGGATATTTATTAACGTAGCTTCGCTTGTCATATTTAACACAAGTGAGGAGACTCTACACGTAATGCCTATACAAACACAAATACGTTTAAGAATGCAAAACACCGCTTCCCATCTTCAAAAGCTGACCGACCTCCACCTATAACTTCAAGGCAGGGTTACAATTATCAACATACTCGATGTCAACGCAAAAATAAACAAACAAACGAACAAATAAATAAATAAATAAATAAATAAATAAATAAATAAAACAGAAAGCGATAAATATGCTTTAATCGAAATTTATATTTATATATATATATATATATCTTTGAGCTAATATATATATATATATATATATATATATATATATATATATATATATATATATATATATATATATATATGTATTCGACAGTTTTCGCAGTTATATTTTGTAGTTTCAATTAACGTGTACACCTTCGCGTCTGTGCAATATGTCTCATCGGTATTCTGACACATTTGTACCGGAGCAGCTTGCTTATCAAACCTTGCGTTGCTGTTTCAGACTATGAGATTGTTTAACGTGTTATAATCCACCGTGTGATTCACCATGACATTAATATCAACTTCTGAATTTGCAACAGGGCCTAGGCAATTCATGATTATGAGTGGAATTCTCCAAACCCGATTTATAACCGAGTCGAATAACCAGAGAAACTGACACGACTTCCCCCCACCCCAAAAAACACCCCAAACTCCAGCCCCGTGTCTAATGACACCCGCGGCTTCAAAACAACCGCTTTTGCTAGCCTGGAGTTTGCAAGACGCGACTTTAAGAGCTGTTTACAAAGATTTTTCCGTTTAATTTCCTTCGACTGCCATTAAACCGGAGCCGGAACCTGTGTGACACCGACAGACACACACACACAATATATCTATTTTTAAAAGCAAAAAAACAGGTCCTTTCAGGGGACCCCTGCTTACCATTTTCGGTCTATGTGATAGTTAAGGGGTTTAGTTTCCTAGCCGCGGCGGTCCTGTCGACTCGAACCAGTTTTAGTCGGTTTATATTTTGTGTTTTTCCCCCCGCTGTTAATCACTAGCTTCTCCGTCCCCGTATCTTCAATATGGCAACCCAGAGCCACGTCTCCAACCGGAAGCAGCTTGTCAGGGAGTCAAGGTGCACAGCGGCGGAGTGAACATGTGGAACATTCTGCATCAGCGAGTCCCCACGGTCAGGGCAGACTGAGACCTCGTTTTTAATGCTCTTGGTCGGAAACAGTAAAAAATGCTCATTTATTTAAGTTCTGTATTGTATGCACTATTCTTTAAAGTACAAAACTGTAGCAGTGTTTCCTGCAAGTCAACAGCAACGTATGAGGTTGTGTTAGCGCCATTCAGAAATAAAGTAAACAGTGTTATTATTATTATTATTAATTATTTCTTAGCTGACGCTAACACAACCTTACAATTGTTACAAGATATCACATTATTTTTACATACAATTACCCATTTATACAGTTGGGTTTTTTTTACTGGAGCAATCTAGGTAAAGTACCTTGCTCAAGGGTACAGCAGCAGTGTCCCCACCGGGGATTGAACCCACAACCCTCCGGTCAAGAGTCCAGAGCCCTAACCACTACTCCACACTGCTGCCCTAATGTGCCCCAGTGTTATGTATTATGTGTTTTATTATTGTATCTTGCTATCGCCACCAGCCAAGTTAGCCTTTTAGTAAATATTTATGATCAGCTCAGCTTTTTTACATACACAGCCTACAGCACTGTGCAAACACACGTGATAATAATTCTCTAGTGCCTCTAAAACGCAATCCCTTAAAATAACGAATAATAATAATAATAATAATAATAATAATAATAATAATAATAATAATAATAATAATAATAATAATAATAATAATAATAATAATAATAATCGTTATTTTAAGGGATTACGTTTTAGAGCCTCTAGAGAAAACGTATATACTCTTGTTTCTCTTTATAGAACATTTTTTAGCAGAATAACAAACAACACACAAAGTTACACACTGTATTGCTCAGTATATTATGATATAATAAGTATCTGAATTGAGAAGCACACAGTGGTGATCTAGTGTTACTGGCGGTGCTGCCAGTACTACTAACTGCTACGGGAGACTGCTCGGAAACCCTGGGTCCACCTCCGGCTCCCTCCACTCCTGCTGAGACAGCGTGCGGTTTTGTGGTGAGTTTCTATATCGCTTCTTCATTCAGCTGTCCCACCCACCCACTCATGTGATGACGTGGATCCCGGGTTATAATGCGTGTCTGTTGTATTTTGAAGAAACAGGACACTTGTAACTGTAATGCTGGAAGCCAGTTTCACGCAGTCCTTGAAACTCAGGCAGCACATTCACCAATATAAAGAAGAAACTATTCTGCAAACTTAAATGAATGCCTACATTAAAACAATTGCAATAAAAACAACAGCCAACGCAGTGTCACGTATTTGTACAGTACATCTTAAATACAGTCAATATCGCACATGCTGCAATACCAGTTTATTCCGCACGGAGGGGCTGTACTCCTGAGCGTCACTGTAGGGGAAGCCAGCAATGGACGTTTCCGCAGAGATAAATGATGTTATATATATATATATATATATATATATATATATATATATATATATATATATATATATATATATATTATATAGTGTTTATACCTCGTTAGAGACGACCTGACAAAGCTCACTCATTTTATTTTCAGGGACAGTCTCCAAAATAAAGGAAATGATAATGCATTTTTCATCCTTATCTTTTTAAAACCTCGAGCACAACTTGATTCTCTGACCTTGGCAAACACAACAACTGTACTGTTTTGTTTTTGTCTGCATTCTATTCCAGACAGAAAATGATAAAATAAGGCGTATTTTATTCATGATGATCCATGGAACGTGACTAAATAATAATAATAATAATAATAATAATAATAATAATAATAATAATAATAATAATAATAATAATAATATATTCGACTTCTAATCGCAGCTGCGCAGAACGTTTTCTTTCTAGTCTGATAAGAGAATTTGGATGATTATTATTCATTATTATCATTTTTTTTTCTTTGACGGAAGTGACACTCAAGTTGGGGCCGGAGGAGGAGGAAACCACTCGGGGTTTCATTCACTGAGGAGAGCTCTGTGATACCGACAAGCGGCGGCTCCCTCCAGGAACAACGAGCAACGAGATCCCGGGACCGGAAAAACACACAGCAACTACATAAAACCAACTAAAATAAAAAATACATTGCTAAATCTTCAAGAGCCGAGATGTCTGCAGCGTCCGCAGCAACTGCGGGTAGTGAGGTAAGAGGCACCTGAACCGACAGCGCTTAAGCACCGCCTCCAGGGCACTTGGATTGGCTAATTGTTGGAATCCCGGTGGCAAGTTGGCTCTTCTATTGGTTGACGTTGAAGTCGTTATTTGCAGGCCGAGACAGTAGTAAGTTAGGTTGAAGTGTGATAAAGTTGTTCTTAAAGGGGTACGTGCTCAATAACAAACGTGTCAAATCTAACTAAGCGTGGAAAAAGTTAAAATGACACGGAAACATAATTGGCATGTACTGTATTTGGTGCGAATTGTTGTTTATAATGTTGTTTTTTTTTTTTTTTTAATACGGCAATGCAAGTTCAAAGTAAGAGTCAGAATCACATTTTGAAAGTCGAGTGAGTATTGCCTTGAAGGAGTTTCAGTAATTATTACCGGCATGATCAGCGCGGTTTATTTGTCCTTCTGAGACAAGCTCTGTAATTACAGGAATTTTACTGTACCGGTATGTGTTATAATTATTATTATTTGTTTATTTAGACGCCTTTATCCAAGGCGACTTACAGAGACTAGGTTGTGTGAACTATGCATCAGCTGCAGAGTCACTTACAACAACGTCTCACCCGAAAGACGGAGCACAAAGAGGTTCAGTGACTTGCTCAGGGTCACACAATGAGTCAGTGAGTGAACCGGGGACCTCCTGGATACAAGCCCTTTTCTTTAAACACTGGAACACACAGACTTATATAAATAACACGATAAGTATTTTAAATGAAAGTGAACAAAATAGAAGGACAGACTATGCCCCCCCCCCCCCCCTCCCTCCCCCCTCCCCCCCCTCCCTCCCCCCTCCCCCCTCCCCCCCCCCCCCTCCCCCCTCCCCCCCCTCCCTCCCCCCTCCCCCCTCCCCCCCCCCTCCCTCCCCCCTCCCCCCTCCCCCCCCCTCCCCCCTCCCCCCTCCCCCCTCTGGCACGCACGCACGCACGCACGCACGCACGCACGCACGCACGCACGATTCAGCACCCTGCCTTGATGTGTGTTTATGTAGTGTATAATACTTAACCACCCAGGCGTCTCATTCAGAATACAAGCTATGTGATTTCTTATCACAGTCTACATTGGTTATATTAGTGCAGTCCCAGTATTAATAGAAGGAGACAGGACAGATGCAGCTGCATGTCAAGATCACACTCTGTCTGCATTCACAGTGCTGTACAGTGTCCCTGCTGTTTCTCCAAGGAAGGCTGTTTTGCTGTTAATGATACAGCTAGAGCTGTGTTTAACAGTTTTGCTGATAATTATCAGCAGCTGTACCTTTACACATAGCAAGAAGTATCAGTATATTATTTGATGAATCACAGTAAATCTGGGCAGTTTTCTATAGTATACTACTGTGCTGCTGCTGTCTTCCTGTTAAATACTGCAGAGTTAATAGATGGTAATACAGTATATCTTTTTAACATGGGATAGCTACCCCCTGCACACATACAGATCTGAACATTTTTTTTTTGTTTCTGTGGCTGTGCCCCACCCTGCCCTCCCCAACAGTCAGAGTGAATCGGCAGTATTGTCTTATCTCAGGGGTCCCAGCCTCCCTCCCTTTCTGGGTGTAGGGGGGAGGTAAGCAGGTTCTGAAAGGCACATGGTCAGACACCCTCCGACAAGCCAGACCCTCAGCACCTCCACACAGGCAAGACCGGAGTCCTTCACAGACATAGACCATACATAATAATTACAATAATACTGGTCAGTAAGAGACATGGAGAACGGATTAGGAAAATACATTGAGGTAAGCGCGCGCGTGTGCAAGAGTTTGAACCATGCTTGTGCTGGGCTTTCCCCATGCTTTCTATCATGCATCACCAGTGGTTGTCTACACTGTTTATAAGGGAAATGAATGGTGCTTGGTTGGTTTAGTGTTTAGTTGCTAGTGCAGGATTCTAGAAGTTCTTTTTTTATCAGTAATAACAAAGTGATCTGAGAATTGTTCTGAAGCAGCCAGCAGCTTAATAAATGAACCCAGGAAATGGGCTGCACACGCTGCTGTCTACAGTAATGTGAGAGACATGAATGGACGTGCTTTGTGTTTGGTTGCAGGACGGAAATGGAAAAGTGACCCGTGTGATTCGGGTGGGGACTAGAAAGAGCCAGGTAAGTGTCAGGGGCTGTTCTTTAAGAAGCCCATCGCTGTATTATCAGTAAAACTGAAATGGGAACTCGAACAGTAACACAGTCCTATTACAGTGCTGTTGACTAGCCAAGGACACCAACTAAAGTCATTCATTCATTCATTCAGTGTCACCTGGGGCTTCATTTCATTCTTTGTCATTTTTTTATGCTTTGATGTTGGCTATATTCTCTTCCTCACTCCCTGTATTCATTTAAATAGGTGTGGATTCTCATTCATAAACCCGACACACTAGTGCTTTTAGGTTATGTTAGCCTGAGACAGTTGGCATTCATCGCCAAGCTGATTTACCTGATAGAAACTCTAAAACTCTACTGCTATAAATAAATGTATTTCTAAATGTAGACAATATTATGTACAGTATTTAGGATCTGTTATAATGAGGTTCTGTATTAATCCAGCTTGGCATTCCCACACTCAGTAACGTTGGCTCTATAAAGGAGACAGTACTAAGATCCGGCATGACAATACAACTGGATATTTTATGAGTGTTTAAAGTTAGATTATGGAATCATCTGATAGAAGCGATACAATTAGAAACAATAGGATGTGACAGCAGTGACAAACCTAGTCTTTTTACAAAATGTCAATTAAAAGCAATGGAGCATTTAATACCCATTAGATGAATGATTAGTTATACAAACATGTATTGTGAACTCCTAGGGGTGGATGCATATTGTTTTAACAGGAATAAGGGAGCGGTCAAAAGACTGAATCAATGAGACATGGTCTTACGTTACTGTGAGGAGGCAGCTGTGTTATATACACTCGCATACACATGTCAAAATGTTTTACAGCAATGGGTCTGTATAATATAATGAACAAATGCATTGACTTTCTGTATGAACATTCATTTCAAAAAGCAATAACATTCTATTCAAAAAAAGCTAATCAGCTGGAATGTTATATTATAGAGTGCAGTGGGGGTGCAGTGACTGAGAGCAGGGAGGGAGGGGGAGCGCTGGGGGCTGTGGTGCAGACAGATAAGCATCCTTCCTGCCCTGCATTCTCTTGTGTGGAGATACCCTGGCAGTTGTCTGAAAGTTGCCTTTTGTTTCACAGCCTTGCAGTCCAAACCTTGGCTTGAGAGCCCAAGTGGAACTGAATTGCGACGATTTTAATATTCAATCATGCATTGATTGACTGAGCAAGCTGCCTGTTGATGACTGGATCACACAGCATGGAACATTCCACTTGGAACGTTGATGCGTTGCCATTCAGAATGATGAGCGTGTCATTTTTACTCGTTTTACATTTCGTGTTGTTTTTGTTTTCAGCTGGCCCGAATTCAGACAGACAGCGTGGCTGAGAAGTTAAAGGATCTGTACCCTGAAGTTCACACGGAAATCGGTGAGGAACAGTCTTTGGGTTAGGGAGGATAGTTGCCTGACTCCTGCTCCTCCCCACGAGTGCAGGCTGGGTGCTTGGCATCCTGGGGTTCAGTAGTAACTGATCCATTGCCTTGGTTTGGACTGGGGTTAAAAGGGCGGGTGGCTTGAGGTCCCCACTTGATCATCAGTCCTGAATACTGTAAAACATGAAATGTTTGCTGGCAAGAAATATTCACAAATGTTCGCTTAAAAATCTGCAAAATATACATGCCACAAAATTAGCATAATTACTCCATTTAGTTTCTATAGAGTATATGTATAGTACATGCATAAACATTTGGGGCTGTAAATATGTCCATAGCGAGACAGCTAGCAAAGTTGCTGCAGATATTTGCTGCTTGACAATAGTTTGTGGAGCACACTCTGTAGCTTTGAATGGCGGAGGGCTGTGCTAAAGTGTGTCACTATCTCAGCCAAGTCTTAAGAAAGCGGTCAGAATGTCCTCGCTTCACACTTCGGCTTTCTCTCTCTCTCAATTAACAAGCGATGGTTTGTGTGCTTCCTAAAGTGATGAATTGTGCTGCTTGAAGCGTGTTCCAAAACCGAACTGATGGCTTTTGTGTCCCAGTATGTATGGATCCATTAAAACAAAACTCAAGACAGTGTCACTGTGGAAGGGGACAGTTTTAAAGAATTGCATTAGTCATGGTAACCGGTCCGGCATTGTTCTTTATAATGACGACTGATGTAGGTTATGTGTGGATATATTCAATATATATATATTAAACTAAAGACCTGCTTCAAAGTTTAGTCCTCCCTCTGTTTTAAAAGAGGTTTTTAAATATTTTAGAAGATATTTCATATCTAAACCCATTTTGAAAATATCTGTGTTTGTTATAACATCCTACTGCTGAAAGTAGTAGCAGGAACATGGACAGCGCCATTGTCTCTAAAGGCAGTCTCATTCTCTACAACAAGGCTGGCCAAAGCGGGCCCTTCCAGTCCTGGTCTTTGTTCCAACCCTGTTCTAAATTGTTTAATTGAACCAATTCAACCTGCATCCAGCCATCCAAGACTGTGATTGGACACCCTTGGTCTACAGCTAAAAAATACCTCTGGAGAATGTAAACGAACTGGACTGTCAACAAGGATTCTGATGACGCCAAATCATGTTCTTATTTCTAGGTAAAATTGGACAGGATTGTGAGACTGCAGCTGTAAATCTGCTGTCTAATTATGTATTGTTTTTATCTGTACAGTTGCCATGGCTACCACCGGGGACAAAATCCTGGACACAGCCTTGTCAAAGGTGAGCTTCGGGGTGCTGCCCAGCTCCCTGCCTGTGCACAGCGAGTTCAAACCACAAAGTACAGGGTTACAGGGCGCTAACCAAGGTGGCCATATCCCCGCCCCCTCCTCTAAATAAGATACCTTTGCATTGTTTGTATTTATTATATTTTTTAATTTTGGGGTATTCATTTAGTTTCATTCTTCTTTCTTGTTCTCTTTGTAATGTCAAAGAGAAATTTCTTTAAGTATCTGGGCTTAAGGGGGTAGGATTATTTAAATGATGCTGAATAATGTCAGCGAGATGGTTTATATACCCCAGAACTATTAAACATTCGATAGAGCCAAATCTAGAATTACTAAATTTCGAACTGTATTTTCAGTATAGGTTAACTGCTAATGAATTGTGTATTTTTTAAATGTATTGTTTTCAGATTGGAGAGAAGAGTCTCTTCACGAAAGAGCTGGAGAATGCACTGGAGAGAAACGAGTAAGCTTGCTGTTTGGAACACATGGTTTCACTTCATATTTCCACTCTGTAGTTCTCCATCTACACCCCTCTAGATTCTTATAGTCCAAATCTACTCCCATAGCGCCCCCTAGAGTAGCTTCAGTATAGCTGTACTCTGACAGAACTCACAACTGGTCCTATTTACAAAACTGTAAGGACTGTTCAAAAACACAAGCATGAGAAGTAACTAATAAACTAATGAACAGTTTAAAAGGGTTTCTTGAACTGGAAACTCTGTGTGAATGTGTGTGTGGCTGCACAGTATGTGTGTTTTAAACTCCTGGTGGTGGTCACTGTTTCGTTTGCAGGGTTGATCTTGTGGTGCATTCTCTGAAGGACCTCCCTACCACACTGCCTCTGGGCTTCACCATCGGGGCTGTCCTCAAGTGAGTACCCCTCCGAGCACCCCTCACCCCCCTCCGTGCACCATAATGAACACTGTTTAAAGTGAGTGATTCTCCCTCCATCACATACACACACATGGGCACTGTACACATGAACACAGACAGACACACAGACACGGGCGCTGTGCACACACGGACAGACACTCAGACACTGTGCACACACAGACACGCGGACACTGCACACACAGACACACGGGCGCTGTGCACACAGACACTGCACACACAGACACACGGGCGCTGTGCACAGACAGACACACAGACACTGCACACACAGACACACGGGCGCTGTGCACACACAGACAGACACACAGACACTGCACATACAGACACATGGGCGCTGTGCACACACAGACAGACACACAGACACTGTGCACACACAGACACTGCACACACAGACACATGGGCGCTGTGCACACACAGACAGACACAGAGACACTGTGCACACACAGACACACAGACACTGCACACACAGACACACGGGCGCTGTGCACACAGGCACTGCACACACAAACACACGGGCGCTGTGCACAGACAGACACACAGACACTGGACACACAGACACACGGGCGCTGTGCACACACACACAGACACACAGACACTGCACACACAGACACACAGACACTGTGCACACACAGACACACAGACACACGGGCGCTGTGCACACACAGACACACAGACTGTGCGCACACAGACACAAGGGTGCTGTGCACACACAGACACACAGACACTGCACACACAGACACACGGGCGCTGTGCACACACTGGTGCTCGCGCTCTGACCAGTTCATGTCTCTTGTAGACGAGAAAACCCCCATGATGCCGTTGTTCTGCACCCGAAGAATGCTGGGAAAACGTTACACACGCTTCCAGAGAAGAGGTGAGGAAAGAGTCCATGTATTATTATTATTATTATTATTATTATTATTATTAGTATTATTAGTATTATTACGTCCTCCCTCTCTCTCTCTCTAATTCCCATTTGCTGCTCTCACTCTCCTCTTTCCTCCTTCCTTTTTCTCTCTCCCTCTCTTTCACTCACTCTCTCGCTCTCTCTCTCTCTGCAGTGTGATTGGGACAAGTTCTCTGCGGAGAGCAGCACAGCTCAAGAAGAGATTTCCTCACCTGGAGTTCAAGGACATTGTATCCTTTACAGAGCAGCTGTAATAAACTTCAGGCTGAGTGCAGCTGCCATCATACTGCAGTCTAGCACACCGATAGTGTGACAAAACACACTGACCTTACAATATGACCCTCCACAGAGCAGGTGCCAGTATTCAAGCAATCTGGTCCCTGGTCAATAGCCAAGATGTAAGGTTTTACTATACATTTAATAAGACTCCCAGTGCAGAGCAGTTAGATCCATTCCAGGTATTACTGTGAGTTTGATAAGACTCCCATTGCAGAGCAGTTTGGCCCATTCCAGGTTGAGTTTAATAATGGCCTCCACCTCCTGTCTGTGCTACTCGAGGTGTGAGTAATCAAGCTCCCAGTAAAACCTGGAATGGAGTGAACAGCAGTGCAATAATTGAGAGTCTTATTTCCGTCAGCGGTGCGCTTGCGTCCTTAACCGTTTGTGCACCAGCGGGGGAACCTCAACACCCGTCTGAAGAAGCTGGATGAGAAGGACGATTTCTCCGCCATCATACTGGCAGCTGCCGGGCTGCGGAGAATGGGCTGGGAGAGCCGGGTCAGCCAGGTACCACCAGTCTGACCAGTATAGACCCAGAGTCCCGATCATCACAGCATCTTACTCCACATAGCTACAAGCACAACCAGCACCAGGGACAATTCTAACACGTGTAATGAGCGTAACTTAAGACTGCGGGACATAACAAGTGACTTTATTGGGTGTGCTGTTTGTGATGATTTAGGAATCCAGCCCTAATTGTTTTTTAAACAGAATGTCACACCCTTAGCCTGGCCGTCTCGTAACGTCTGTTCTGTGTTTTAGTTGCTGGGCCCTGAAGACTGCATGTATGCTGTCGGCCAGGTTAGTATTGTTTCGTGTGCAGTTTCTCTCCTTTACAATTGATTACTTTGCTGCATGTTCATGGAAATGTTGCAGTTTGTCATGAGCAGACAAGGCATTTACCACGCTTGCTGTCTACAATAGTATACCAAAATGCATGTGTAATGTCAAATCCTATCCAGCTAAAGTAAAATCCATTCATTTTATTAATAGAAGGCCTTTAACCCTGCAATCCCTTGCTGTGTCCACAGGGGGCGCTGGCGGTGGAGGTGCGTGCTCGGGACAGGGATATCCTGGACATGGTGTCTGTGCTGCACGACCCGGAGACTGTGCTGCGCTGTGTGGCTGAGAGAGCCTTCCTCAGACACCTGGTAAGAACCTCACTGCAGTACTGTGCCATCAGAGAGGATCTATAGACTGAATTCATAGAAGCACCTGGGCAGCCTCGCCTCATCTCTGATCTCAGAAGATATACAGGCATACTGAGTACATCTGCAAGCACATGTAATCAACCTAACTACCAGCTACCAGCACTGGATGTCTGGAGGCAGCTGGTCCCACCCCTCTGTATGCTGCTGTATTGTCTTTCTTTTTGAAGTGTTGTCAGGGTGTCCTTCTCTTTGTCTCCTGCAGGAAGGGGGCTGCAGTGTTCCTGTCGCGGTTCACACTGAGATCAAGGACTCCCAGGTACTGAGATTCTGCTGAGTTACTTAAACTCAACCACACGTCAGTCTGTCTTTTAGCTGTGCTAGTCACGTTTATACAGTCAAATGCAGGGTTGAGTACGACTGCACTCAAATGCCAATACAAATGCGGTGTGTATTTCATGATCGCGTTAAAATGCAAAAGCACCAGCACTTGAACCCAACCCTGATCAAATCTGAGATATTTCTATTAGGAGAGGTGTTGAGGGGAGCGTCACCCTAGAGCAGTCTCTTTAATTGGATTGAAATCCTGACCTGTGATTGTGTCTCGTGTCTCGCAGCTCTACATGACCGGTGCTGTGTTCAGCCTGGACGGCTCCGACAGCATCAAGGAGACCATGCAGACCTCCCTCGTGATGGACACCCAGGTCAGTGCCTCCGGACAGCTTCACACTGTCCTGACTAACACGATCGCAAAGAGCCTGGCCCTGGGATGCACAGTCCCATTGATTGTCTTTGGAAAAGTGGAACTCCCACAGCTAAAAAAAAAACCCAAACTACAATTGTTAGTAAGTGGTGAAGACTTTGTACTGGCTGGAGTAGAAGCATAGTAAACCGGGCCCCAGGGTGTTTTTCCGAGGACGTCATTATTAATACGATGTTGGTCCTGTTATTATGTTGAATTCGTTTTGAAAGTTGCGCTGTGGATTATGTTGTACGATGGTGCGGAGAACCTCGTTGCGATTCTCTCCCTCTCTCTCCCCCCTCGTTTCTCCAGGAGGAGGAAGGCTCGAGCGATGACCCTCAGCATGTGGGGATCACTGCGAGGAACGTGTGCTCACGGGACCAGGCCTCTGCCGAGAAGCTGGGGGTGGACCTGGCCTGCCTGCTGCTGAGCAAGGGGGCCCGCGAGATCCTCACTGTGGCCAGACAGCTCAACGATGCCAGATAGCCAAGCCCTGCCTTCACCCTGACCCACAGGGAGGCACGATCACAGAGGGGACTCTCCACTCCCACGCCCAGGAGCTCAGGATCCCTTCACAGCGGTACTACCCCCAGCCCCCACGTCAAACCATCAGTTACAATGATTTCACATGAGGGCGGGGGAAGAGGTGTAGGAATGCCCCTCCATATTCTGTTTAGAGTCAAAATGAATCTGTTTTTTTTATCCATCCAAAATAAATATAGAATAGATAGGGACACCTTAACGCTTAATGTGAAACAAATTCAAACCGAGCCCCTGGAAAGTTTGTAAATGGCAAGCCTAGCACTTCACAATACTATCCTAAACAAATGACACATTAATATGCACAATATACTAATCACATCAAGCTGACAACAGCTTCATGAACTTTGTGTCTTATTTGCATAAAGTGAAAAGAAATATCTTAACAAGACAATAATCACATTAAGCCTGACAATGAAAACCCACTTCATGTGCAAAATGTGGATGAATGTGATTGTTATCCTGTTGTAACCAAAACCCCAATGTTTGGACTAGTATTGGGAAGTGTTAAGCTTGGTATCTGCAAAGTTTCTCAGGGTTTGCTTTGAATTTAAGCACATTAAGCCACATTTAAACATTTTTAAGCATTTTAGGATGTGCCAATAGATACATCCCTCAATTTTATGTCCTGAAAGTTTGCAGCAGAATTCCAGGTCCCCTCAAGTGTGCTCTCTGAATGTGGGAGTGCACTGGAGGGAAATGCCCGCACTCAAGTGTGCTCGTGTCACCAGCCAGCTTAAAGTCACCTGGTAACTGATGCCATCAGTGCACGCATCTGACACGTGTAGTGTCTTGTCTTTAGTTTAAAGGCTAGCATGAGGCTGTGGATTCGTGCTGTGGTATTGAACTCCTCTGTGCAGTATTAATGATGCCTAATCAAGAACGACACCTGTGAACTCCTGTTGCAATTTCAGCCTGTCTGAAACTCCGGGTGTCTTTGAAGCGTGATTTTAGATTGATCATGTACTTGCCATGACAGGTTGATTGCCATGTGTTTAAGTCAAAGTGGTTAAACGTTTTCTCATAAAAGTGCTGCTGCTGTTTCTGGGTCTTTTTGGATCTGCTGTGTGTCTGTGAGTTTCAGTTTGAGTGCCTCCTTTCTTCCTCTGTGCACGGATAAGCATGAGCACTGGACTGCTAGTAATACCTGAGTGTGGGAGGGAACTAGGAGTAGGACTGGAGCTCCAGCAATCAGTACAGTTACAAAAGAAGGTCTATTTACTGCATGGCTGATTAGAGGTATTGTGAACTTCAAGCTAAAGGCTAGTTCTCTTCCCCTGAGCAATACTTTTAGCATTCTGAGCCCTATCCATAAAGCTTTATATAAACAGAGAATGGATGATTGAGGTCCGTTAACAGAGTACTTTAGTAACTCATTTGTCAAGCTGTGTGAATAGGACTCTAAATAGCAATAGGATGGAGGAGGGGAGGGGCAAAGCAAAGGGTTATGGGAGATGTAGTTTTGTGAACCCTTCAGTGCCTGTGTATAGTAAAAACAAAACATGTAACAGACTACATCTCCCAAAGACCCATCCATTGTCCTGTCTCCATACTGAAGTATCAGATCAGCAGCTGTGCACAGGCAATCATTCTGGGCATGCTCAGTTTGGAGTGGTTGGGATCCCTGAAACACCCATGTTGCTGAAACACACTGGCATCAGTATGAACTACTACCTGAACATATTAATATATAAACACACGCCATGATCAGCGTGATTGATAGCTATTACAACAGTGTGCGTATATATAATATATATATATATATATATATAAAAAACATTGGATTTTGCTTTAGGATAATATATATATAGAGAGAGAGAGAATGAGAATCTGAAAAACATACTCTGTGTGTGTATATATATATATCTTGGGAATAGCAGATGGATTTTTCCTGTTTGTTATATTCTCAGGTCCTGAGATCATAAGATTCAGATCTAACCCGTCTCTCGAGGTGTAATGAATACTGCAAAGCCATAAATACTTGCCGAATCAAACCCATTAAACCTATTTTGCTCCAGAAATGTTACCGACCTGTTGCAATATACAAAGTATGTATTGTTAACGGAATTTGATATTTGTGCAAAAAAATGTTTGCTTTGTTTTTCATATGCAAAACACACATAATGAAAGGCTTGCAAATATATATGGCTTTACAGTAAGCCATGATGTACACCGGTTCAAAAGACAGGATAGTAGTGTAAGACTAATGCTAGAGGAGCCTCTGGTTAAAGAGTACATTAAAACCGTTATTCATACAGTTAACAGACATTAGTTGAAGGGCCATAAAACAATGCAATGCCAAATGTTATATCACTGTCAAATACTGACCATGAAAAACAAATAAAATGGATTTTACCCAGCAGTGATCAAAATGGTGTATTTACTTGACATGTGTACTTTGAATTCCTCTGATGTTCAGCATGAAAGCTTCATTTGTTTAAATATGGATATGAACCCCACTGGCCTTGTTTATTTAGCAGACGCCTTTATCCAAGGCGACTTACAGAGACTAGGGTGTGTGAACGATGCATCAGCTGCAGAATCACTTACAATTACGTCTCACCCGAAAGACGGAGCACAAGGAGGTTAAGTGACTTGCGCAGGGTCACATAGTGAGTCAGTGGCTGAGGTGGGATTTGAACCGGGGACCTCCTGGTTACAAGCCCTTTTCTTTAACCACTGGACCACACAGCCTCCTTGTACATGTTCTGACAGGAATAAACTAACTCCCTGGCTTCACAGACCCTGAATAGCACTCACCTTGCACTGCCTAATGTTAATGCAGGTTAGGCAGTCCACGATTACATTTGGGACATATTATTATACAAGGTCTACTCAGCACACGGATGACCAGTTTGCTGAAATTGGAAAATAGTGTTCTACATAGAGAATAACAGATTTTTTTTTTTTTTTAAATGCTCCTCAAAATCCCCTTTTTAAAAAAAAATGTATATAAAATACTGTATTATTAACCTTTTAGTTCTGTGCATTTGGAAGAAAAACCACTGTTACAAAGCAGTATCAATGTGAACTACCAAGTAGAGCTATACATTGGTAAGGCAAACATACCTAGCTGTATCTTGAGAACACATTTCTAATTTGGGGGAAAAATATTCTGCACAAATGATTTTTTAAAGTGAGTAAAGTCTAATTTTATTAACATCTCAGCCATCCCCAGTGATTATCATTGCTAAGATGAACAGAGAGCCCAGGTGTGCTAAGAGGGCTCCATCTCAACCACTTTGAGGTCAGACCGTTTGTCTTGCACCGCTTCCTAGCAGTGCAGGAAACACCTGCAATTTAACAACTACACTGCAGAACTCCCCGCCTTGAAAACAAGGGGCAAAACGAGAACAAAACGTGCATCATATTCAAGAAAAGGGCTAGCATCTGTGCATGTCCTTGAAGACCTTTCACCCAGAATAAATTAACCACCATCCCAAAAACCATGTGTATCATGCCAAATAAATGTATTAATTTGTATTAGAAGAGATTGACCAATACCCTACACTGCTTCCTGTGTCTTAGTCTTTACATAAGAGCAATGCCGGGGTGGTAAATTGTGGGTAATTAGCGCAAAAGCCTGGGGTTTGTAAGCCGCACATGTAAAAATACCAGTGCAGTGTGTGATGTAGTCCTGTACTAATTCTCTATGTACCAGACTAAAACAACCCCCATCTGGAGGTCAATGTTGTTTTACTGTGAAGCGGTATAAATCTGCATCGGAAGAGACCAGCAACATTTTTATCTGGCGAATTTTATTGGAGAAAAGCTTTGATCGTGGCGTTTAAAACCACTTCACTTCAAAATAAAAAAATAAATAAACACATTGTAAAATTGTACATTAAGACACATTGCCAATAAATATGTAAAGAAATGCAGCATTTCTCAATCGCTGCTTCAGGACGGCCATTTTATGCGTTAGAGATCTTAACATGTGCGGTTAAAACACGAACCTAAAACACTTAAAACCACATAAAATGGACATGACTCTTTCACTGAACATGTGGGTGGCCCTTATAAGGGCCTTTGTGTTTGCTTTGCTAGTTAGTTTTATTTCAGCGATGTTCCGCCGGTCTGCAGGCCTCCTCCTCGCCGCTCTATTTTAGTACTCCTGGGACTGCGAGCCCTTCTTGCCTGCCTTGCCGGTGCTGGCGGCGGCTTGGCCAGTCTTCTTGGGCAGCAACACGGCCTGGATGTTGGGCAGCACTCCGCCCTGAGCGATGGTGACGCCTCCCAGCAGCTTGTTGAGCTCCTCGTCGTTGCGGACGGCGAGCTGCAGGTGACGGGGGATGATTCTGGTTTTCTTGTTGTCTCGGGCGGCGTTGCCAGCCAGCTCCAGGATTTCGGCGGTCAGGTATTCGAGTACAGCGGCCAGATAGACCGGGGCTCCAGCGCCCACACGCTCAGCATAGTTACCTTTCCTCAGCAGCCTGTGAACACGGCCGACAGGGAACTGCAGCCCGGCTCTGGAGCTACGGGACTTAGCCTTAGCACGGGCTTTTCCGCCGGTTTTGCCTCTTCCAGACATGATTAAAGAATTTCAAAAATTTCTTATCTCACAAAAATACGAGTTCAGCCTAGACTGACCAACAAATCCGTTCGAGTGGTATTTATAGAAATCTCGTCTCAATAAACCCAGCCCACACTTCAAAACTATTGGATGGCATTTTCCGCCTAATATTTGATTGGTCGAAAAGCAACAAAGAACGCGACCCGAAACGCCTATTGGCTACTTTCAGTTGTGCATAATAAGATAGGACAATTCACCAATCAGCAGGTTGTACAACCCACAGGCTAGCTGAGTGGTCGGAGTCGACTAATTTCTTTCCTAATTGGGCAATGATCCTGTCCATCACGTCTCCTTAATGACTCCGCCAGTTTGGGCCAATGAACTCCAAACCCGCGAGTTTTTAAAAAATGTATTTTTTTTGTTATTGAAAAAGGCGCCGATTTCAAATTGCAAATCATGACTGAAGTACACATTTAAATACATACATTAAAATAACACAACATCAAGCGGTACTGTTTTATTTAACTCACCACGTTCACCGGAGTTCTCTTTTAAACCGGTGTTATGATTTATTTACAGATACAAGTTACTCATTAAAATTAGCATGTAACAAAACAAACAAACAAACAAAAACTATACATCATATAAAACGAGTAAGGCAGATGTTCATAAACGTTTTAGTTTTGGTTGTTTGTAGTAATTCGACCCCCTTGAACCTTAAGATAGACAACTAGCTGCCTATTCAAACGTGTGTTTTAATTACCTTAAACCCCTACACAGATTTTAAAAAATGGCAACATTGCAGGATTCAGGATGCGGTTTCATTTGGCCGGTGTGCCAATGCATCTATGTGGTGTTTTTCTTTACGCGGTGACTCGATTTGTTTACAGGGGATCGTATCTATTATCCAACACCCTAGCGGTATCATTTTACTTTACCCTTATCTAAACCACAACCCTGATTTTAAATTTAAAAACATTCCTTTACAGCAGACCACCAAATAAAAAGACGGCGCCTTTTTTATTTCTTGAATTCTATCAGGAAATAAATTGCGCGGTCCTGCTAGAGTGGGGGCAGGAAAAACCAAAGGAAGAAAAGAAAATCTAATTGTCTACTTAATCGTTTTTTGCAACCCCCTTTTTAAAATGTGACTGTGCATCACTGCCACCCATCCCCCAGCAGGGAGACAGTCAGGAGGGGGGGCGGGGGAGCTCGCACTGCGCATTCACAGAGAGCAACAGTTTCAAGCACACAGAGTGACCGATACTCCATGTGGCTTTGATCTTCCCATAGCCATCTACCTATCTAATATCTATTAACATTTTTCAAAACCAAATTAAAAGTGGCTAACGTTGTTTTACAGCATGTAATAGTTTTAGATTGTATTATTATTATTATTATTATTATTATTATTATTATTATTATTATTATTATAAATACAGCAACACCCTTTTAATGTCACTCAAAACAGGTAAAACTCCGCTGATAATAAACTGAGTTGTCTAATGAGGAGCTCGTTTATTACCTGGTAAAATAAAGCACTGAAACACAGGAGAAGCCCTGATGCAATAGATTTGCCTGGTTTTCTGTGGGACTGAAAATCTAGTGCTGGGCAAAGGCGGCTCCTCAGCCGAGGCAAGGGTGCACCAATATTTCCCAAAGGCTAAAAAATACATTTTGTATGTAACTGATCAATATAAACACATTTATATATTACATAGTTAAGCCCAGAAGAACTAGTGACCTTATTTGGCAGCTGCGTGAGGCAAAAACCGTGTTCTAACTAGAGCGCGTCACAAAGCGGCTTGTTACCATGGCAACTCACCACGGCGGGGAGTCCCGTTCTAAGGGCGTTGCTATAGAGCCGCAGCTTGGTGAGGCACCTACTGGATTTGGAGCAGCTCGCGTTTGTGTGTTTGTAATTGTTTCAGTAATGGCTTTCGTTGAATCTGACATTATATGCGACCTGATGAAAATACGTTTTACAGTAAGACCCCAAGAAGAGAGACGTTCAATTGTTAAGGACGGCAGACTAACGCCAGCACTGGAGATTTTGAAGAAAGACGGCAGACTAACACGGCAGTTTCAGCCATCTTGGTATGGAGTCTATAAGTGGCTAACAGGCAGCGCCGTGACTAACAAACTATATTGCTGGCCATGTCTACTTCTTTCAACTAAAAAACACAATTGGGCTAATGGAGGTTACTGTGACTGGAAAAACCTGTCCCGAAGTGCTTTTTTACACAGGTCATCCCATGAGCACATCAAAAATGAAGTGTCCTTGAAACGCATAGAGCATGAAGGCACTCCTGCGGTTCTGTTGCTTCGTGAGCAAAGGCGCCTTGCTGTCTTCGAGCACAACGAGAAAGTCAGGAAGAACAGAGAGGTTTTGAAGCGACTAATTGACATTTCAGTTGTTTTATCTCGTCAAGAAGTCGCATTCCGTGGCCGCCGTGAGGCAGAGGAATCTGGCGGCCATTTCATTGAACTTGTGAGTTCTTTTTTTCGTCACGACGCGGAGTTGAAGGGTTACTGGCAGACAAATGCGTCGGTTTTTTCCGGCCTGTCGAAGACCATTCAAAACGAATTGATCGAATGCGTGGCTGAAGAAATGGCAGCCTACGTTGACCGTGAGATCGAAGACTGCAGCTTTTTTGCTTGCGAGGTAGACGAAACAGCCGCCATTTCTCAGTTAAGTCAGCTTTCACTCGTGTTGCGCTACGTGGACAGGAAGGGCAACACACAGGAAAGGTTTTTGGGTTTTAAAGATGTTGGCGCAGATCGGACCGCAGTTGCTTTGAAGCAGGTTGTGGATTCAGAGATCTCAAAATATGACTACAAAAAAAAACTCGTGTCTCAGTCGTATGACGGCGCTGCAGTGCTGGCTGGGGAGCTGGGAGGTCTTCAAACCCTCGTTAAAAACGACGCTCCTCAAGCTCTGTTAGTGCACTGTTTTGCCCACAGATTAAATCTAATTCTTCAACAAGGGGCACAGTGTATTAAACAAACACGTTGCTTTTTTGCAACTTTGGAAGGCTTCCCCACATTTTTTACGCGCTCGAGCAAATGCACGGAGCTGCTGGACCGAATTGTGGGCAGGATACCTTTCCCATGTAGATGGACATCTCACAGCACAGTCCTGCATGCCATTGTCTCGGAAAGAGAGAAACTGTGCCAAGTGTTTCAGGAGATTGTTGATGGCAGTGGTTGGGACGGAGAATGTCGGCGACAGGCTACAGGATTCCTTGCAAAACTAAACGACTTCCAGTTTATCTTCTTGTCCTACTCCTACCGCAGCATCTTCGGCATTACTGACGTTCTCTACGATGTTCTTCAGAAAAACGCCGCGGATGTAAATTACTGCGATTCGCAAGTTCAGTTAACAATCACAATGATTGATGATCTGCGTAAAGAGGAGCAGTTCAAAGAGGTGTTTAATTCTGCAGTCACTGGCCTTGTTGACTTACCATCACCTCCAGAAACGCTTAGACTGAAACTGGAAGAAGGAACCCCTGAAGATGGTCAGAATTATTTCCTCCTGTACAATGACGTCATTGATAACATCATCGTTCAGCTTTTGCTGAGGTTTGCAGACATCAAGGCCCTCCACTTCCTCGAGCTGTCGGACTCCTCAAAATTTCTGTCTTTCAGCAAGCAGTTCCCCACGGACGCATTTACCTCGCTCGCCAACTCTTACGGCAGCTACTTTGATTTAGATCGTCTCAAGAATGAGTTTGGTGTCATCTTCAGAGATGATCAGTTTCAGAACCGTTCTGTCAGCGACATCCTGCTTTTAATCAATGAAACTGGGCTCACTGAGGTGCTGGCTGAAGTGTACCGCTTTTTCTGCTTAATTGCCACTATACCAGCAACAGCAGTGTGTGAAGAAAGAAGCTCCTCTTGCCTTGAGCGCATCAAGGCATACTTGAGGAGCACCGTGGAGCAGGGTCATCTCCATGCGAGGGCCACAATATCCATTGAAACAAAACTGCTGTCTTTCCTGGAGAGGCAACCCGACTGGTACGATAATGTGATTGCACGCTTTGCTTCAAAAACAGAAAGACGGATTGATCTCAGCTATAAATAGAGTACGGTTACATCTCTTTTAATGGACGTCTCCTGCCACGGCATGACAAACTGCCTCTGTTAGTTTTGAATGAATGATTTTGTGATCTTGTATTTGCGTCTTTATAGAATGTTCCACGCTGGTGTCAATGACTTGTAGAACTAAATAATGATTTTAAGGTTCTGATTTGCCAATTCATTATATAAACTTGCATCCGCAATTCTGTACGTTGTGTATTGTTTAAAAGCGCCAATGTTGCTTTTTTCTATTGATGGGGCTATATTTTACATAGCGACTGCAGCACAATTATTCCCCAAAGTGATATCAAGTGAAGTGAAAATCTGAGTATGACTGATAAATGTGATTTATATTAACCAGAGAAGCAAAGTGTGGGGACACAGTTGATTAAGTGGAGACAGACTTAAGACAGACTAGGGAAGGAGACCCTTCTTCACACAGAGAGTGGGGAGGGGATGGAATGGGTTACCAAGCCATGCTGCTGATGCTGAATCACTGGGATCCTCGAAGACCCGACTGGACAAAGTTTTGAGATCAATCAGCGTCTAGGAACCGGATGAGCCTTGATGGGCTGAATAGCCTCCTCTGGTTCATACATTTTCATCATGCTCAGCAACCTATCCCCATTGACTCCTGTTATAGATTATACATGATGTAGATGTTTACACCTGTAATGCAAGCAGATAATGATCCATTTCCTTCCAAATACACATGTATTTTTAAATTGTATTTTATAATAAGTTAACAAGTGAAAGCCATCACATTAATTTAAACCTGATTCCAGACATTTACAAAGGTGTACAATATATATTTTGTATCATTGCATTCTTGTATAATAATAATAATAATAATAATAATATTTCCATAAAATTACAAACTACTACAGTATTCAGGAGAGGAGGGCTCAGAATAGCAGGTAGGAGGATTCACCAGCCAGCACACCAGGGCACTAGTGCAATGAAGGTACTATTTAGTGCAGGTAAATCACCAGTCACTGCAAGTAAGGTACATGTAGCCAGTGCAATTACACCACTAACCATATATTGAAGTTACTAAACTGCAGGTAAATAGGTTGTGTGACCCAGTACTTGGAGAGCTCAGGGGCTGGGAACCAGTGCATCTTAGTGGTAAAGTAAATAGAGCTGGGGACTGGAAGGCATTGTGTTCATAGTGATAAGACCTGAGGAGTGGCACAGGAGTTAGAGAACTGGGAGGTAAGCAGCATGGTCTAGTGGTTATATAGCTGATAGACTGGGAGGTAAGTAGCATGGTCGAGTGGTTATAGAGCTGAGGGACTTGGAGGTAAGCAGAGTGGCCTAGTGGTTTGATCCAGGGGCCCGGGAGCATATTAGTGGTAAAGTGGTTAGAGTTGGTGACTGGAAGGCATTGTAGCCATCGTGATTAGACCTGAGGAGTGGTACAGGGGTTAGAGGTGGGGACTGGGAGGTCAGCAGCGTGGTCTAGTGCTTTTGAGCTGATGGACTAGGAGGCATCATGGCCTAGTGATTACAGAGCTTAAGGACTGGGAGGTAAGCAGTGTGGCCGAGCGATTGGAACTGGGAGAAGGAAGAAAGTGTGGTCTCTTCCGCAGCTCCACTTTATGCATCATATAGAAACAAAGACACACTGGAAAGGAGCATTTGGAACATTCAGTACCTCTTGAACCCCCCTGAAACATTGCAAAGCTGTATAAACAGTTTGTACGATATCCAGTTCCCTCATTTCAGAGGAGCTACCCAGTACCTTCAGAAATGAATTTCCAGCATCGCCACCCGCATTCATCATCCCCGTTTAAATAATCATACAACTTAAAGCGCATTCATTCCATTGACATAGACTGTGTTTCTTCCTGATTATCAATTTAAGGTTTACAATCGACTCCTCCTCACTTGTACCATGCGTCACAAGATGAGTGAGTCTGTCCTTTCCGGCGATATCTACTGCACTAGGAAATTTCCCCTATTTATTCACACCCCCTGGAAAGAGTTGCTATAAAATCAGACTGCGGTATTGTCAATGTCACAGTCCAATATTAAAGGATAAAGATTGTGTCACAGGGCCCAGTGGTCCTTTACCAACAGCTCTGTAGAAGGACCTCGTTCATCTCTTACTGATCTTTCCAAACAGAATGCATAAAAAATACAAAAGCAACACAGTGTACGTCCCCCAAAATTGACACTGGGTTTTCAACCCATCATCCCAGCTTTGGTTACCTCTGGAAGGAGTACAGAGTCTTGTCCTGTTTGTTTATTATTGATGATTTGTAGTTTGTGTTCCCTTGCGGGTGCTGGGTGGCTCAGTCGATAGCGCAGATGCCCTCCCAGGAGGAACCAGGTTCAAATCCAGGTCAGATCAGGACATGGTTTTGCTTCACAGAACGAGGTGGGAGTGTAGAAAGGTTTTATTTTACATGGCATGCTTCAGATGGGGGGCGTTTACCTGGGGGAGCTCTCGAGCTGCTCCAGGAAGAGCGAACGTCTTTTCATTCTGGATATCAGACTGCTGGCAGGCAAGCCCGAGACTTTCTGATGATCAAACGCTTCTGTGTACAGTAGACTCTCGCAAACCTACCTGTATCATCTATATAGCTTTTAATGAAAGGTTTACTATATATACTGGAAATACTACAGGAAACTAAATCAATTGAATGATAAACGTTTCAACTAGACATGGCATTTTGTAGTATGGTACAGATTACGGTCAGTGACTCGCTGATCTGAAAAGGGTCTGTTCCTCGCAAGTTCAGATAAGCGAGAGTCTATTGCATTAGGACAGACCCCATCATCACAAAATCCTGGGCTTGCCGTTAGTCTGATATTAATGACGGATCGCTGGAACAAACTTGTCATTCAGAAAAAACTAGGAGGAGGAGCTGGGGAGCACCATCCGTACCACTGTCTGTATGGGGGGGCAGGGTCCTGAAACCATCATCAAACAGCTTCCTTGTACTGTGTGAATATCTTCTCTCCCTCTGCTCATTGCAGGCATGAGGACACTGAAGAAAGCGCAAACGACTCCTGTTACAACACCCTCCCCCCATCGACAGTTAAACTGCAGTGAAAGTGCAGCAAAGCGAGGCAGACTAGTGCTTCAGTATATACTGGTGATTGCAGGCGTATTCTCTATAGCCACAGTGACACAGTGCTGTTCTGGTATGGTTAACTGCAGTTGCACGGACCTTTCTACAGTGAAGTGTGTGTTTTGTTTTTTAAAAGTGCACTAAATGATGCATTTTTCACTTTATTAAGAACAGCAGCCGTTCCCTCACTCAGGATATTAACAGCAGGTCGAGTGCAGTGAAAATGCATAAGGGTAGGGATGAAAAAAATAAAGAGAAACAGTGAAGTAAGTGTGTGTGTGTGTGTGTGTGTGTGCGTGCGTGCGTGCGTGCGTGCGTGTGTGTACAGTTTGGATGTGACCTTGCTTTTAAACTTCTTTTTGCAGTTCAGCATTCAAACACAAGGTGGCACATTTGCTGTTGAAAAAAAACAAGTGCTGTTCTGAATCCTATCAGGGAAACTACAGTACTTATATAAACTCCCTTTTCTGGCATAGCCATTAGATGCACTTTGCCTAAAGCTGAAAGGTAAAACTAATAGAAAATAAGTCATGCAGAGCAACACCTCGGCTTGTGCCTTCTCCAGTGTACTGTTTCCCTTTGTATTGAAAACAGTGAATTAGTGATACAGGAAAACATAGGATTTACAATTTATCATCAACATAGTACTAAAATACTGAATTGTTAAATAACGAGTGAATGCTGAAGAAGGCACCTGCCGAAACACTTCAAGGATGTGAATGAGTCAACTATTGCATAGCAATTTCATCCATTCCAAGTTTTACTGCGAGATTGATTATCCACAGTGTATAGGTAGCAAGCTCAGCTTAAACTCATAGTAAAATCAGGAATGGATCAAACTCCTGTGCAGTGGGAGTCTTAGTTCCACCCCTGCTACCTGACTTATAATTTTACCTTACAGTTCTGATTGTTGTATAGTTTTCCAATTAAGCGTTTTGAAATTACGAATGCCCTTTCACTGCAGTTAAAACTACAACAGTTTGTTTTTTTAAACACATGCCTGGTTCTTGCATTGCCCTGCCCGGCTCCCCTGCTCCCCTGCTCCCTGACTCCCCGGCTCCCCTGCTCCCCTGCTCCCCGTACTCTCTCCTCCTCCTCAGTTCTCACTCCCCTCCGCTCCTCCGTTCGCGCTGGCCTTGCCCTTGGATTTGGAGCGGAAGGAGAAGCGCTTGATGAGGCGTCTAGAGAAACTCCCAGATTTCTTGCGCACAGCCGAGCCGTTTGCAACGTTGGAGACGTCCTCGTGTGATTGGCTGCATCCCGGGTCCTTCTGGCGATGGCGGCGACGGAACAGGAGCTTTGTTCCGCTGCGCAGGAACCCGACTGGAGCAGGAGAGAGCAGAGAGGGAGAGTATGTGAGAGGGGGAATGGGGATAGGGAGAGAGAGTGAGACAGAGAGGAAAGAGTGTGAGAGAGGGGGAGGGAGAGGAAGAGGGAGAAATAGAGATCAAGTTAATTTAAGGACTCCTGTGTATACACCCAAGTTATTTTTGGTGTGCCGAGTAAGGCACTAGCCAAAACGCTTGTCTACTTGACTTGGTTTCTTAGGAGTAAAACCACGGTGCAGTCTATACTTATATAACCAGATCAATTACCATCACACACTGATGCGCGACACCAACAGTACAGCGCTCAGTTCACCCATTCAGACCCCCGAAACATGGCATCAGTCTGGTAGCGGAGTTTGCACATTGCCCATCACAGCCTCTCTGCCCTGCTGTATCAGGAGGGTCCCTACCTTTGTGGTCCTTGAGGCTGCGTGTCTCAAGCGCCCCAGTCGAGCCCGTCTCAGACTCCACGTCGTCCACGGAGGGCCTCTCCGAGATGTCGGACTGCGTGGTCTCGTCCGTGTCCTGCTGCAGTGCACCCTGGGAGCCGGTGGGGCGTGGCGGCTCTGCGTGGCTGGTGGGACCGGAGGCTCCACAGGGCTCCCCCTGCAGGGCAGCGTCCATCGCTGCAGCGTAGCCAATTGAGACAGACGTGTCGTCCTCCGCTATCGGCACCTGCACCCCATGATACAAAATCAACGCATCAGAATCGGCGTCTGTGTATCTCTGTGCATATGCATAAATAAACACTGTTTTCATCTGTACATGCATGCAGTGTTCTCTGTTTATTCTGCTAGCTGACTTGCACATCAGGAAAAGGCAACATATTGAAAACAGTGAATGTGAATAAGGCGTTTATGGTGATCCACACTTGGTTAATGTGTTCTGCATTCACACACTGAACAGCTAGTGAAGTCCATGCTTGTAAGCTCACAGCACACTCACCTTGGAGACCCCTGAGATGATGAGGGTGCTCCTCTTGGTGGGGGTCTTCTTCGCTGCCTTGCTCGCCGACTCGGTGAGCTGTCGGATCGCCGTCTCTGCCACCGGGTCCAGCCCATTCGAGAGCTGACTCTCTGCTGTAGGTCACAAACACCCAGAGCTGTCACCAACGCCAAGGCCGGGCGCACAGCTGCCTTCCCTTAGAAACGATTACTTGTTTCACTTGTTTGGGAATGCCTGGTTTGAATCGGCTCCCAGAGGTGAAAGCTGACACACTATTTTTGCACAGTATTGTCTGCAGGTTTACCATGCGTTTCCCAATGATTTTACTACGCATTACAATACCTACAATGCTACGAAATATTAAATAAAGCAAAACACAACTAAACTGCATGTCACATCTATCTTGATACAGTATGTATTTGTATGTATGTATTTGTTTGTATCAAAATGCAGGATTTCAGATCATCTGCACACTGTTTAATGACAATAATGCACGACTCTGAGGAACATCAAAGGTCCGTATCATTCAGTTGTCTTTAGTGGCAACAGCTACTTTCACACCTGGAGCGGTGACTTATCTGTATCTATTAAGAAATAATAAAAGAATGAAAGTCTTTAAGTGTCTTCAATTATTCTCATTTTGAAACAACTAACAAACCAGAATGCTGCGTTTTGGCTCTTATTTACTGACGGGAGAAGAAAACGTAAACTTGTGTGTTTTTGAAGGACGCCCCCCTCTCCCACTAAAGTGCGTTGGTACTGGTGTTGCTGGTGACTCACTGCTGGTGGTGGGGGTGACCCCGTCCTGGTAGTCCCCTGGTTTCAGCGTGGGCCTCCGCTCTGTCACCTCCACCTTGGAGGGTGAGCGTGAGGGTGAGTCTGCAAGAAAACAGCACAGGAGGAGCAGTCGAGGCGCTGCTGGCGAGATGAGGTCTGCGGGAACAACTCGCTGAACTCTTGCTGTGTTTAAGAAGCGCTTTTACTTGAAGTTCAGTGTCTAGGAACAATTACAACTGGCTCTCTAATCCGAACCCGGGTAGTCTGTACTCTTTGGAATGTGATCTGTAATCTGAACTCGTAATGAAATGGATGGGGACAGCTGCTGTAGAAAACGAACTTCAACATCAGGGGTCCGAAAAACATTTCCAGCGGTCTCTATACTTTTTATTCATTGTTTTTTGTAATGAAAAATAAGTGCCGAAACGGACCGAGAAAGTATTCTGGAATACTCAAATTGTATTTATTTAATAAAAACACCTGTTTAAATAATAAAAAAAAAACACTCTCTAAATAAAGTGTTTTCTGCGCATTATCTGTAGCCGATGCCCTGACTATATTAATCTGGAGTCTGGACTCTGGAAAGCTACACCTCTGTGTTCTGGTCTTACCGAGTTTGCGGTCCACCTTGGGGCGGGACTGGATGGTGGTCACAGTGGTAACGATGGTGCCGTCCGGCATGACAGTTCGGTCCCTCTCTACCTTCTTGGTGGGGGTGAGGGAGGTCAACGCTGAGCCTGGGGGATGAGTCTCGTGGGGGTCTGCAGGCTCCAGGTACCCCAGCTAACAGACAGACAGGCAGACAGGAGAGGAGCGCTAAACAATCAAGTTTCTAATCATAACAATGTTGCCCATCTGACCACTGGCGAAAACAAGCTCAGTCCAGAACAAAATTCAATTTTATCAATTGGTCAGCAAGGTGGGTTAACAGGAATACATGTTCAGCACTGGGATCTTCAGCAATAACACTGTCCAATATTTAGAACGACAAAATACTAGCAGATCTTATTCACTTTATCACAAAGAGGTAAAGGATTCGATTTTGAAGTCTTGGTTAGCACTCCTTTAAATCCAAATGCATTTCCAGCAGGATTGCTGGTGACCTCCACACGTACCTCCAGGGAGACAGTCCCGGCAGATACCCCTCTTCCTGCTGCAGGACACAGAGACAAGACCTGCCGGCCGAGGGGGAGGCCCCTGGGGGGGTCCAGAGGGATAGTAGCCTGGCCAGGCAGGGGCTCTACAGAGAGAGAAGCACAGAGAGACACTGCAGTCAAACCAGGGCTCAGACCAGGAGAGACCCAGAGAGACACTGCAGTCAAACCAGGACTCAGACCAGGAGAGAAGCACAGAGAGACACTGCAGTCAAACCAGGACTCAGACCAGGAGAGAAGCACAGAGAGACACTGCAGTCAAACCAGGGCTCAGACCAGGAGAGACCCAGAGAGACACTGCAGTCAAACCAGGACTCAGACCAGGAGAGACCCAGAGAGACACTGCAGTCAAACCAGGACTCAGACCAGGAGAGAAGCACAGAGAGACACTGCAGTCAAACCAGGGCTCAGACCAGGAGAGAGGCATAGATAGACACTGCAGTCAAACCAGGACAGTCAGCTTCCAAACAGATAGACATCTGGCTCGGGAAAGTGCTTCAATGACATTGCTTGTGTGTTTATGTGCATTTGACAGTAGGTATGTGTACGTCTTTATTTATTCATTATTAAACAGGATAAGTAATTGCAACCCATGCATTCATGCAGTATACATTTACACAGTATAGCTTGCTGGTCCAACTCAGCCAAAGGACTGTTTTAGAGTGGGATCCTTACCCTGCAGTTCAGTAAAACAAACTAGTGTTTGTGTGAAGGAGTGAAATGACATACGTTCTCCTTGACTGGTTCTCTCCACAAGACTCAGCTTCAGCTCCTTGGTCCTCAATCCCAGCTCCCTGAAACAGCAGAACAAGCCAGTCAGTGACAAGGCTTGTCGTTTAATTGCACTCAGTCCACTCAAGGCATTCTTAAAAGTGGTCTGTATAGACAGCTGGCACATCGCAGGCAGATGTGCTTATGTTTGTGTGCATATGAATATACAAACTAACTTGTTTATTTACTTCCATTCACGAACCATCAGATACAGAGCTAAGTGACAGCCCTGCCATTACTCTGCACATTACCAATGAGCACTAGTCTAAACTCTAACCAATCCCTGTTGGCGTCGGGTACTGGCAGGCAGTACGACAGCTTCAGAGCTCTGCAGGTGCCCTTCAACACCCTTATTCAGCACTGGGCTTCCACACCACCACACGCATTTCACTTGTGATCTGAGCCGGATCGGATCTCCAGCTTCCAGAAACAAAAAGGCACTGAAAGTAATCTAGCCCTGCATGTGATCAGCTTGTCTATGAAGACAGAAGATGGTGTCGGTCTCACAGCAGGATCTCCTCTCTCCAGTCCAGCTCAGAGCTGGGGTTCCGTGGAGCCGGCAGGAACTGGGTCCTCTTGATCTGAGAGGGGTTGTCAAGCTCCAGCACACAGCACAGCTCTCCTCGACCTGAGAAAATACATGTATCAAAATGAAGATCTTTATTATATCTAACTGGACATTTACTAATAATCTATCTATGTACGGAATCATAATCCGTTTCTCTAGACGTGCGCGTTAACTTAATATCTTATTTAAAAAAAAAGGAAAAATGAAAACCGAGAAATGCATGCAATCAGGTCAGCCCTGTTAGAAGAACCACTTTCTGTGTGCCTCAGAATGCAAGTGCTTGTGTGTGTCTGGATGTGTACAAACGTGCACATGTGACCAGGGTATAGTGTATATAATATACACAGACTTCCACTGATTAATGCTTGCAGCCAGTCCAGCTGTGAGTGCTGGCTCTATGAGACACAGCATGCCTCCTCTGTGTCTCCCTGTCCATTCAGAGCACCCTCCTCCTCCCGAGGGCTGGCCCCTGTATAACAGCACAGCAGTAAAGAAGGCGCAGTACAGCTGTGAGTGTCTATGGAATGCCTCACCTCCTTTCTTTGTCGTGCTGATATTAGAAGCTTTCAGCTGTCGAACCTGCAGCCTGTGTCCTGGGACCCCCCCTCGGGAAGGGGAGGGCAGCCCCCTGACCAGCCTCTCTCCTGGGACCTGGGAGAGTGGGGAGGTATGGGAGAGAGCACAGCAAACATCTCACTTGGTTGCAAGGTGCTCAATAAATTAAATTGAACATTTAAGGCAATACGAAACGCTGCTTCAATAAGGCATGACACATTTCATTTATTTAATTAGCTCACCTTTATAAACTGGTAGAATCTGCAAAGAAATCTTGCTTTTCTCATGGTTACACAATGCATTTGCCTTAGTTTACCAGTCTGCCATGTTTATTAATATGCTCTACCATACCTCTGCGCATTACAATGTTTGCCTATGCTTTAGCAAGGCCCTTGGGCCCCATATGGCTGATTGATCTCCACAATATGGGTCTTTTGAGTTGAAGGCTTTGGCAGAAGCAAGTCTGAATTTAAAAAGAAACTGTGAAACATGCAGTACTGAAGCAGTGTGTAGTGTTTTTATTTATTTTTTTAATCGCTCTTTCTTTAGAAACTCCCTGATCATCCCTGCTGTAACGCTCTTTGAGCACGCTGGCGTGTCTGTGGAGGGTCAGGCTCTCACCACACTGCTGGACTCGCTGGACTGCAGGTTGATGATCATGGCTGGCTGGGTGCTCACGAGCGTGTCTTCCACCAGCTCCCTGATAGTGCCGACATCCACCTTCTCATCACTCCCCTGCAAAACAACGCACGCAGCTGAGGGCTGACCAGCTGCTGTCTCGTCTGTGATCTCTATACACCGTTTCTATGTAACATCAATGATTTGAATTGGATTCTATTTTAGTTGTAATGAAAGTTTACTCTTTTTTTTTTCAATGCCATGGCGTGTCTGAGGCTCCTCCAATGCCTGGATGTTTGAGTGAAAATGAGCAACGGTATTAAAACAGTGGCCCCATCGGGTTACAGCAAAGAGGCCTCACTCACCGCTCTCTGCAGCAGTCGCGGGGTGACAGTCAAGCCCAGCAGGGGGCGCTCTGAGAAAGTCCAGGACACCAGCAGCCCCTCCTGCAGCTCCTCCAGGCAGATCTCCAACTGCAGGGGCAGGGGAGGGGAGACAGGATTAAGAAGCCTACAGAAATCACTAAAAAAACACAGCATTGACCTAATACATTTTCTAACCTTTACTACTAGAGCGCTCTGCAGTGCTGAGTGGAGTTCTCTTTCCTATACTACTAGAGCGCTCTGCAGTGTTGAGTTATCTTTCCTAGACTTGCATACAGGCCTGCAGTGTTGACAGAGTTAATGATTTTTTCTTATAGATTTTATATCCTGCCATGCAATGTTCCTATTACCTGAGCCTCCAAGGGTTCCATGGCAACCTGGTACGTATCCATGGAAACAGCAGCTGGTGATTGTTGAGTGACAGTCACTGGAAATGTCACCATGTCAGCTGTGAAGTGACACTGGAGAACCTGTGTGTGTGAGAGAGAGAAAGAGAGCGAGATGTGTGAGGGGGGACAGAGAGGAGAGGGAGAGGACAGGGAGGAGAGAGAATGCGGAGTGACGGGGGGGAAGTGTGAGGGAGAGGTAGTGGGGAGCGAGAGAGCGTTAACCACTGCACCCTCAGATACTCACCATGGTGTTCTTCGATTGGTCCGTGCAGGTCACATGACTGATGCTGGCGGAGGCGGGGAGCTGTGGATTGTCCTCAAAGGTGATCTGAATGGAGCTCTGAGGAAACAAGAAACACAGACCTGTAGGAAACTACTGCTGGGACGCATATGGGAAAATTCGTTGCTGGAAATGCATGTAATCACTCATAAGACAGGATTCAGAAACTAGGCACTTACCCCAACCTGTTCACAAATGATGCACTAATGATGTCTGAAATAAATACGACTCACTTCACTGCACAGAAGAGGGGTAGAGATGAGAAACGCGGGTCCAGTCGATGACACTCGCCCCTGTGGAGCTCAGGGCTCTGATTAAAGGCAGATCGATACAGGCCCTAGCAAGCTGCCAGAGGGGACTGTGCTGCACAGAGTCTACTCTGAGGACATCAACTCATTGCACTGCAACACTGGAAACAGCACAAGGGAAAATAACAACTCAGCAGTTAACTGGCCCCAGTCTCCACTGTGCAGTTTTGCAGATTCTGTGTGTGACTTTTTGTCCACACAAGACATTCCTTGTAAAAGTTTACCACTGTATTTATGCAGTTTTACCATTGGAAATACTATGCATTTACCACAGTTTACCCTGGTTTGCCAGGTTTACCATACCTCTCTGTGCTATACAATGCTTCCCTATGCTTTACCAGACCTCTCTGTGCTTTACAATGCTTCCCTGTGCTTTACCAGACCTCTCTGTGCTTTACAATGCTTCCCTATGCTTTACCAGAACTCTCTGTGCTTTACAATGCCTCTCTATGCTTTACCAGACCTCTCTGTGCTTTACAATGCTTCCCTGTGCTTTACCAGACCTCTCTGTGCTTTACAATGCTTCCCTATGCTTTACCAGACCTCTCTGTGCTTTACAATGCTTCCCTATGCTTTACCATACCTCTCTATGCTTTACAATGCTTCCCTATGCTTTACCACACCTCTCTGTGCTTTACAATGCCTCCCTATGCTTTACCACACCTCTCTGTGCTTTACAATGCCTCCCTATGCTTTACCAGGCCTCTCTGTGCTTCACAATGCTTCCCTATGCTTTACCATACCTCTCTGTGCTTTACAATGCTTCCCTATGCTTTACCATACCTCTCTGTGCTTTACAATGCTTCCCTGTGCTTTACCACACCTCAATATTATTATTATTATTATTATTTGTTTATTTAGCAGACGCCTTTATCCAAGGCGACTTACAGAGACTAGGGTGTGTGAACTATGCATCAGCTGCAGAGTCACTTACAATTACGTCTCACCTGAAAGACGGAGCACAAGGAGGTTAAGTGACTTGCTTTTAATATGGTAAGCTTTTATAAGAGAACTGTTCAGATATATTAGGGTTATCTATTGAAAAACTCTCTACATAATTCAGATGTTCCACCCAACAGTTTTCAGCGTAACTGAAAACTACAAGCGCCGAGAATAATTTTCATTTATGTACAGTGCGTAGATATAATCATATTCAATTGGAATTAGAGCGCTTTGCATTGATAATATTATATATATATATATATATATATATATATATATATATATATATATATATATAGGAAGGTGTCATTACTTCTGGGCACCTCTGCATATACAATGCATGCTTTTCATATATGATCCATAAGGGGAAGCAAAGGCAGGCATGACACAACACAGGAGACAGGGCAGAGTATGGGAGATGCATACATCAGTAAAGACAGGCAGTGGGGCTGAATCTGAACAGGGTGTTCACATGTAAGTGGCTTCGGTTTATTCAAGGAAACACCAAAGAGACTGGCACAGCCATGCTTGCTTATCAGCAGATTAGCAGCGGTCATTTTCAGTCCGTCGTATTTGTAAAGGAGATTGGCCTCTCAACAGGCTGACACCAACAACAATAAAATATAGTGTATATAGAGCACTTGAAGTAAAGCCAATGTTTTGCACTTAGCTCAATGCAAATCATCCTGCAGGTAAAAAGCAGAGCTGTAAACACAGCCAAGACCAAACTCCAGAAAATGACGTAATTAGACTTGTGCTGACAAGGAAACATGCTGTGCTGTAGTGATTTATTATCTGTGTACCTTTAATGACATCTAAATAAAATGAATAAACAAGCTGACAAACAGATCCATTGGTGACAGCTGGACTGTCTGTTAGCGTGCAGCGTGGTAGACGCTAGCTGAGTTTGCATGAGCACGAGTAGGAAGCCAATTTCCATGGAAAGTGACATTTGCAAAAAATGGAAATCAGGCAGCATTTCATTCAGGAAACCGGAAAAAAAAACAAATCAGTTCATCCCACACAATTAGCTTACACCAACAACAACAGCCATGATTCTGATATTGAGCCCTTTACACAAACCAACCCATGTTAACACTGCCATTACCAGCACCTTAATAATAATAATGAGCACAAAACACTCCATTCTCAGCTCTCCAGCGCTGTCATTACCAGCACCTTAATAATAATGAGCACGTGTCTAAACACTCCATTCTCAGCTCTCCAGTGCTGTCATTACCAGCACCTTAATAATAATGAGCACGAGTCTAAACACTCCATTCTCAGCTCTCCAGCGCTGTCATCACCAGCACCTTAATAATAATGAGCACGTGTCTAAACACTCCATTCTCAGCTCTCCAGTGCTGTCATTACCAGCACCTTAATAATAATGAGCACGAGTCTAAACACTCCATTCTCAGCTCTCCAGCGCTGTCATTACCAGCACCTTAATAATAATGAGCACGTGTCTAAACACTCCATTCTCAGCTCTCCAGCGCTGTCATTACCAGCACCTTAATAATAATGAGCACTAGTCTAAACACTCCATTCTCTGTCTCTCTATATCTCCTTGTGTGTGTGTGTGTGTGTGTGTGTGTGTGAGTTTCTTTCTTAGTGTGGGTATATTTCAGTGCACTTATGCGTGTCTCTGTGCTTGTGTGTGTGTGTGTGTGTGTGCGTGTGCGTGTGTGTGCGCGTGCGTGTGTGCGTGTGCGTGTGTGTGGACAGCACCCTTCTTTTCCCAACGCCACGCGTCAGCCAGCTGTACCAGAACCTTCTGCCAAATCCCTGGATTACTGGGACGGAAAGCTTCTTACCTCGGAAATCACTGCCTGTTTGTTTTAAGAGCTGGCCTGGAAACCAGTGCTAATACTAACACAGCGAGGGAGCTCACAGCTGCACCACACAAACCGAACCGGGAAATACAAACAAAATCATCATAATTAAAACCAACACCACAAACAGATACTCTCCAACAAACAGATGAAGAAATGTACAGCGTTTTAACACAATCAGACAATCCTGAAATAAGTACCCTGATTGAACTCCCAGCAACTGCTGGTGAGGTGCTGTCGAACAAGAGTTGGGATCTGGCACACACATTTATATATATGCTTGGGTCTGCGGAATCACTGATGCCAACGGACAGATGTTCACAGCAATCAAAACAAGAAGCACATTTACTCCTGCAGTAGCTCAGTGGTTTGATAAAGAAAGCGCTGGGCTGCAGTGTGGAAGGCAGGAGGTTTGAGGAGCTCAGTGGTTTGATAAAGAAAGCGCTGGGCTGCAGTGTGGAAGGCAGGGGGTTTGAGTAGCTCAGTGGTTAGATAAAGAAAGCGCTGGGCTGCAGTGTGGAAGGCAGGGGGTTTGAGGAGCTCAGTGGTTAGATAAAGAAAGCGCTGGGCTGCAGTGTGGAAGGCAGGAGGTTTGAGGAGCTCAGTGGTTAGATAAAGAAAGCGCTGGGCTGCAGTGTGGAAGGCAGGAGGTTTGAGGAGCTCAGTGGTTAGATAAAGAAAGCGCTGGGCTGCAGTGTGGAAGGCAGGGGGTTTGAGGAGCTCAGTGGTTAGATAAAGAAAGCGCTGGGCTGCAGTGTGGAAGGCAGGGGGTTTCAGGAGCTCAGTGGTTTGATAAAGAAAGCGCTGGGCTGCAGTGTGGAAGGCAGGAGGTTTGAGGAGCTCAGTGGTTAGATAAAGAAAGCGCTGGGCTGCAGTGTGGAAGGCAGGAGGTTTGAGGAGCTCAGTGGTTAGATAAAGAAAGCGCTGGGCTGCAGTGTGGAAGGCAGGGGGTTTGAGGAGCTCAGTGGTTAGATAAAGAAAGCGCTGGGCTGCAGTGTGGAAGGCAGTGGGTTTGAGGAGCTCAGTGGTTAGATAAAGAAAGCGCTGGGCTGCAGTGTGGAAGGCAGGAGGTTTGAGGAGCTCAGTGGTTAGATAAAGAAAGTGCTGGGCTACAGTGTGGAAGGGCATGCAGGTATGTCAATAACAGGTATCCATAGCTGTTTCACTCATTCCAAGTTTTACTATGAACTTGAATAGCCACAGTGTGTGGGTGTGTGGGTGTGGGTGTGTGTGTGTATGGGTGTGGGTGTGGGTATGTGTGTGTGGGTGTGGGTGTGTGTGTGTGGGGGGGGGGTGGGGGGAGGTGTTGTTTGAGGTTTCATGTCTCAGCGCTCGTTTTTTATGTTTTATTTTTAAACAGTTTGTTCTCTCTGGGAGGTGGTAGCCAGTGTTTAAAGACTCCGGGGGTTCACAGCTGTGTGGGAGAGTGACTGACAAATGAAAGAGCAGAGTGCTCATTATTCAGGAGAGCTGTCACTGGAGACAGACAGGCAGGCAAACCCCCTGGAGGAGACCGGGGGGAGAGGGGCAGAGGGAGGGAACAGCAAGTGTGGGAGGGGTAAGTAAATGGAGGACAAAAACACAAATTCTAATGAAGGCACAAACAAATATAAAGCAAGGATGGAAATAAGACTCCCATTGCATAGCGGTTTGATCCATTCCAGGTTTTACTAGTTTAAGAAGACTCCCCTATGTTTGTTATCTACACACTGTGGCTAATCAAGCTTGCAGTAAAACCTGTGCATTAGGAGTCTTATTCCCATCCCTGTAAAGTCAATATTTATAAAAGTGCAGCAGCGGTCTGACTATCTGAATAAAATAAGCAGCATGCCCTAGCAGATGGATCTATTTTTTGTCCACATTATTATACTACCAGTTTGCTTCCACGGCCATGTGTATATGATAACGTTTTTCCAACTTAACAGAGAGGACAGAAGCGTTTCTGACATTTTTGCTCCAGGCAGTCGGAACACACAAATCAAACTGCTTGTTGAGCTTGTGGGAGCATGGCGTGCAGGCAGTGACCCCCTGGTCACCCCCCTGCCCTCATGCAGTTACACTAACTAGCCTGGAGGGGGCTGTGCGGAGACGTGGAGCACCATCCACAGCTCAGCACTGATCCTATCCCCACCGGCCACCGCTGTGCACTGGAGAAACAATTCCCCACTGGTGGACCATAAATATCTTTCTTGCATTTTTCTTTTAATTAGTCTATCAGTCACAAGCTCAGGTCAGTCCGTCTAACTCATAATCAAACTGGAATGGCTCAAACTGCTCTGAAATGCAGAGATAGAAATAAGACTCCTATTGCATAGCAGGTTCACCCATTCCAGGTTTTACTATAAGCCTGATTAGCTAGTGTATAGGTTACAAGCTCAGGTGTGTCTTATTAAACTCCTTGTAAAAACCGGGAATGGATCAAACCGCTATGCAATGGGAGTCTTATTTCCATCCCCTGCAATGCTGGTTTATATTACTGGCCTTGGACTAAACCCTTTCTCTCTCTGCAGAGACAACCGCTGAAGAGAAATGCAGCTACTGGTTTATCTCATGTGCACAGTGGTCTGTCTCTGCTGCCCTGCACCCAAAGATCACTTTTAAAAGAGAAGACTACAAAAAAGAGAAGAAATTCACAGCTAATAAAGCAGATCTGCCTTAGGGCCCGTTAACTGGATAGCACAATGAAATACCACTCCAGCACAGGACCTGCGTGTGTGTGTGTGTGAGTGTGTGTGTGTGTGTGTCAGTGTGTGGGTGTGTGTGAGTGGGTGTCCTCCCATCCTTGTCTGCCTGCAATGCAAGTGTTACACAACAACCACACACAGAGCACACGATCACTGCCCCCTCCTCTGCAACCCCACAACACAAGCTACACCTACGCATGCAACGCACACACTGACACACTGTCATGTTGTGCTATTATAAACACGCTCAATGTGCTTCTCCATGCACCCACACACTCAGCACCACATTCCACACACATACACACAGACGAGTGAACTGTACCAACAAGCACGCACCCCCTGACGTAGGTAACCCTGCTGAAAACCCCAGCCCCTGGTGGTAAACTGGTGAGCCGCTGGGAACTGGAATTAATACAGGCTGGCCTCTTACTGGGAACCCAGCAGGGATATAAAATCCCAGACCAGTTTTTCAGCAAGTAGATTCATTTAGGAAATTAATTAATTTACAAACTGTACTTTACAGTAAAGGGATTTATAACGCACATGGTATAAATATATATATATATATATATATATATAATTCTTATACGAGCTTAACCATCTTCTCCACCAGTAGGACCAATTGAAAAACCAGTGACCTCACAGCACGGACCAGTACACACCAGTCATGGTCGTCCCGCCCCTCAAACACTACTGGTAGTAATGAAGGCATGTATCATCTCACAACCCCCAAATAAAACTCACCCCGTTCCGGCAGGCTTGCTCATTGAGCGCTCGAACCCAAGTGCGCTGCCAGCTCTCCCTGAACGACTTGAAGGCGAACAGCGAAGACAGCAGCCCCTTCACCCCGGCCTCGGGTTCCCCTCCAGCAGCGCCTCCTCCTCCTCTTCCTCCTCCTTCCCGGCCGAACCCCAGCTTCAGTAAAGAACCCCATACCCCCAGGGTCTGCTGATGCGAGGGGAAGGTCCCGGGTCCGGCTGCCGAACCGCAGGTGTTCGGCTCTTTCCGACCGCGGCGGCGAACGATTCCGATCGAGTACTGCACGAGCCAGGTCAGAACCGTGAGCAGAGAGGCGAAGAAGAGAGCGACCAGAAACAGCCAGCTGAAATCCTTCAAAACAAGCCCGGCCATTCTTAATGTGCAAGTATCGTATATTACTAGTATTATTATCACAATAATTACGACTGGGACGAGAGTTCCTCTTCACAGAAGCTAAGAGTCAGCAAAACATTAATTTCTTCTTCTGTGTTGCTATGAAGTACCGCAATCGCATGCCGTTATATTAACACAGCCTATAATATACATAATTATAATGGCTCTTGTTATTTCAATAACAGCAATAACAGCACACGCGTCACTGGTTTAACAGGATGTTGCACTTGTATGCGGGTCTTGCTGTCTGTGCGGCCCATGATGAGGTGCAGCGAACAAAATACAAGATAAATACATACATCATTGAAGTAAAAACGATTTATATATGCTTGTGCATTAATCAGTAAACATGATTTATTAGTATTATTGTTTTCAAAGAGACCGCTGTTCTGTGTAATAATGCAACAAAATAATAATGCTGCCTATTTATTTATTTCTGCTGTTACGTCTCCTCCGGTGACACGGTGCAGGTAGTCGTGCTGTATTCAAAGCCAGCATTGCATTGTCCTGGGTAAGCTGGATCCAGGTCGTCGTGTTTATTTCTCAACTGGTGTGCAAAAAAACCAAACGATTTTCGACCACAGTTGCACTTGTAGTCGCTTTCTCCTTCAGCCCCGTTGGGAGTGAATGCATGGTCTCTTCACACCACCACGCACCACCGGTGTAAACTACATGCAGCAGCGGTAAAGAGCTGACAGTATTAACGACAGAAAGATAAACCTCCCTCCCCTGCTAGTCCACAATACTCCTTTCAGAAAGATCAAGCGCCCTCGTCGAGACTGCGTTGGCTTACATTGTAGCTGTTCATTTGTTACCGGCTTCTGTCATTCACACAAGCCGCGGGCTTCACCGTCCTGTGACACTCCATTGCACTACGACAACTTATCGCTTAATATTGTTTATTATTAAGATGATTGGTGACGTAGAATTTTTTTGTCTTTGCGTCAGACTTCAAGATTATAAAAAGCATAAACAACGACATGCATTTATTAATAATAAGCAGCAGCAGCAAGGTGTGACGATGGAAGAATTAGCCAGTATTTATTTCCCACCTTCTGTTTGAAAAGGAAATTATATATCATTCTCCACCAGCAATGGCATAATACTGACTTCTCTGACGGCAGAGCTCCCCCAGAATTCACAGCGCCTCGGCGTGTGCAGCAGTGCGCAGGAGCCGAGCTGTCACTCTTAAAGGCGCAGGCAGCCTTTTCTGAAACACTCGTCAGTGTCCTGGAGTATAAACCAGGAGCGCCATTTCAGCTGTGTGTTTGCAGATAAAATAAAAAATAAACATCAGTTTATCACGGGAGCTATGATAATACAATTACCAACATAACATGACAAACAGCCAACTTTTACATCTAGACCCAAAACTTTATTTTTAGGAGATGATATAGTAAGATATTGCTGATCTCGTAGCCTTGACGTATCATCCTTGGAGTCTGAACACGGATATCAGTCACACAGTTCGATGCATGGCGCACTATTCTTAGTAGAGACAATTTGTTTTATAAAATACAATCTACTTCCCCCGTGCAATGGTTGTTTTTGTAAACTTCTCGTCATGCCCCAAATTGAAGCATTTCAGTTCATCCATGCAAGCTCACCTCCCCCATTGGGTAAGTAATGTCATTTCTAACTAGTCTGCAGTAACACAGGTCAGTATATTTTTATTGGTGGAAGGGGTACCCCAGAGTCTGAGAGCCGCTGCTATAGAGGGTGTTGTCTGGTTTAAAAAGTTCTCTTGATAGGACATCTTATATTCTGCATGGCTTCCATCATATCCAGGGGTTACAGTTTTGTTCAATGGCTTTCAGCACCCCCACTGTAAAAATGGTTCTAGCGCCTCTGTACTTTCTGGATAACACACTGAGATGCAAACACAGTAATGTCGGTGACATTTCATTGTCAACTCTCTTCTATTTTAAATTAACTGTTAAGTGCTGATTGGATTAAAAACCTGGACCGGACCACTGGGCGTCACCAAGGACCAGAGATGAGAGACCCTGCCTTAAGCAAAGACATATAGCAAGCTGGAAAGTCTCACTCTTCGACCTGGAAGTCTCTCTTTGGGGTAGTCAACCCTTGGCATGTATGAATTTGTCAAATAAAGTGTTCTATAATATACCAGTACAACGCAGCAGTGTGGAGTAGTGGTTAGGGCTCTGGACTCTTCACCGTTCGTGGGTTCAATCCCAGGTGGGGGGACACTGCTGCTGTACCCTTGAGCAAGGTACTTTACCTAGATTGCTCCAGTAAAAACCCAACTGTATAAATGGGTAATTGTATTTAAAAATAATGTGGTATCTTGTAACAATTGTAAGTTGCCCTGGATAAGCGCGACTGCTAAGAAATAAATAACAACAAAATGAAACGGAGAGCAATGCTTAGGATTTGTCTAATAACTACTATATTTTATTATTTATTAATATAAACTATATATATATATATATATAGGTGTGTGTGTGTGTGTGTGTGTGTGTGTGTGTGTGTGTGTGTGTTAAAGGGAAGTGATATAAAGATATAAATAATAATAATAATAATAATAATAATAATAATAATAATGTCATTTTTATATAGCGCTTTTCATGCAAGCATTCCAGAGCGCTTTACAAAAGAAACATACAAAATCCTGTGTCTAAGATATAATCCAGCTACAAATAAAGAGACCCAAACAAATACGTTTTCAAACAGGATTTAAAAGATTCAGTTGTGCTCGCATCCCTGATAGGAATCGGGAGCAAGTTCCAAAGACAGAGTTCAAACGAACTTTAGGGACTGTCAGAAGATTAGCATCTTCCGATCTCAGGGAACGGCCAGGGGCGTCTGAGGTCAGCAGAGCTTCAAGATAAGAAGGTCCAAGACCATGCAAAGCCTTATAGGTAATAAGAAGAACTTAAAAAAATAATAATAAATAATAATAATAATAATAATAATAATAATAATAATAATAATAATAATAATAATAGCATCAGTAATAAAACAACCTAATGAGATGCATGCAGTAATCGTGCTAAAGACCCATTTGAGTGAATGGCTTTTTGAATCAATCCCACCCACACCTCCACCTCCTTGACCATCCTCCAATACTGAAACACGGGGAGGTCAGGAAGGAGCGCCGCGTCAGTGAAACAGAACAGAGATCCCGCAAGCGTGAGGCGCCATCTAATGGTTAAATGTTGAAATACATTTTTTTAAAAATGTTCCTACAGCAGCGTTTGTCACCAGTCTTTCTGTTTAACGATTTACTGGAAGCGGCACAGAAAACAACATCTGCCAAGGGGGAGCTAGATAAGACAGGACGTGAGTTATCTGAAGGGTAGGATCCCCGGTCACCCGCCTCATCTCCTAGGACACATATTACAAACACAAGCAACCAGCAAACAGCATTACTGCATGCTGTTAACTGCACGAATGCACAGAGCACGGCAGTAACCCATACAGAGTCTGGATTAAAAAACTACCCTGTCGGCATATTAGTGGCAAATTATATTTATAATATGAAACTAAACGTAATTTAGGACTAAAAGAAAAATGTGAAACTGTGGTAATTACAGAAATTGCCATTATAGGAGTTTTTTTAACCTTATTATTACAACGCAGAAGAAAATAGGGTTCAATGGGATGTGATCAATCATGACCGTTACTCAGAAATGCAATTTTCACCTTGCTGTGGTGAAAGGGAAATACAATCGTAAATGATCATGAATAAATAAATAAATCCAGCAGTAACTCAGAAGGCCGTGCTTGGGATTTGAAAGTGGGTTACGCTGCTTGTTAATGCTGTAGGTACGTTTACAGTTTGATTGTCCATTCCCCCCAAAACGTGTGGGGGGCAGCCTTACCCCTGGGGAAAATGCTGGCACTAGCTATTTTCACCACCGGAGGGCAGAAGCGTATTCTTTATCAGTTCCCAGCTTCAGGGACCCTAAACACAGACGGATTTTCAAGTGGTCACGACTGCCAAGGACGTTTTAGCAGTGTGGGAGTGGGATTAGTTTTGGGTTTGATGAAAATAGGTTGTGAAGCGAGTTTACACCCACCCAAAACACTAACGAGATTGAAGAAAAGCAACTACATACGTGTGTGTGTGTGTACAGTAAATACGGACTGGAGAGGAGGGCTATCGTGGACAATTATTGACCCGAGGGAAGACAGGGGTCTGTATTGTTATCGACAGGGGGGCTATAATGCCTGAACCTCAGGAGGTAACAATAGTCTTCCTGAGGGGCATTTCATTTTATTGTAAATATGACTTTACTGTAAATCCATAAATATTTACGATTCTTATCCGTTTTTCGAGTATGAATATCTTTTGGCACGAATATCTTAGTGCTGTACATATAATGAAATAATACTACTACAAGTGAAACAGGTCGCTCACATTTCTGGAGCAAAATAGGTTTCATGGGTGTGATTCGCCAAATATTTAGGTCGCAAATATTTATGGCCGTACAGTATTTTGTTTAAATATAGCTGAAACAGCATAAGTAAATAACTAAATAACAGAAATAAATAACATAAACTGTTTTTGAAGTTCTACCTCAATTTTTATTTATTTATTTATTTTATTTTTTGTAGTATGTTTTGTAATTCATTTTGTGTTAGGTCACAGAATCGCCGTTTTGCAGTTTTTTTTTTTTTTTTTTTTCATTCAGCCAGAGGAGCAGATTTAAAAAGAACACGCAGAGATTCGTAGGACAGAAAATAAGTCATCTCTATTAGTTGCACTGTTTGAAATGCGCGTCCTCACCTTTAAATGACAGCTTTGCATCAATGCACGTTGGCATTTGCGATATGAGGGTTCCTGTATATTGCTTGGGGTTGACCTTTATGTAAGGGAGTGAGAATGAGAGAGACACGCGAGCGAGACTAAACCAGACTAAACAGCTGTGCTATCCCCTCTGTACACCTCCTCCCGATAAACTCCTTTGAACCCACTTACTGTGGGGTACTGCTCAGTAACAGGTGGAGTGAGGAATCAGGGGAAGGGTTTTAATAACCCTCCGTTTAATGAGACAGCCTAGATAATTAAAAACCAACAGCTTTGTTATTGCTCCCACAACCAGTAGAGGGCACTGTTTAGCAAATAACTCCTGCTTGACCCGTCCTCCCAATACACTCCTAAAACATGAACCCAGCCGTTAGAATTCCCCTCTTATATGTGTTATTGGATATTAATTCTGGGACCAAAGTATTTTATTTCAGAGAAGGCAGTTTTTGTGACTGGCTCAAGTTATTTAAACTTCAGACTGTAATAGAAGGGCAGGCGTTTTCAATGCAGATCAGTAAAGCAGTACTGGGCTCTATTTGAATGATCTGAACAGCGATGCATCTACAGACAATCCAATCTTACAATATTAATGTGTCTCCGGTTCCGATCCAAACTAACCCGTGGGTTTGAGCGCTCCGCTGTTGCCACTCATGTTTCCAATCCTGTGTAGGTCTGGGAGGCTCTAACGGGTTCTGTGTAGATCTGGGAGGCTCTAACGAGTTATGTGTAGCACTGGGAGGCTCTAACGAGTTCTGTGTAGATCTGGGAGGCTCTAACGAGTTCTGTGTAGATCTGAGAGGCTCTAACGGGTTCTGTGTAGATCTGGGAGGCTCTAACGAGTTCTGTGTAGATCTGGGAGGCTCTAACGAGTTCTGTGTAGATCTGCGAGGCTCTAACGAGTTCTGTGTAGATCTGGGAGGCTCTAACGGGTTCTGTGTAGATCTGGGAGGCTCTAATGAGTTCTGTGTAGATCTGGGAGGCTCTAACGAGTTCTGTGTAGATCTGGGAGGCTCTAACGAGTTCTGTGTAGATCTGTGTAGAGTGTTTCATAGCTGGTATGATGAATACATTCTCCCCCTCTCTTTTAACAAAATGGCCCATCTTTAAATGACCGCTGTGCTCATGTGGAGCAGGGGTATAAAAGCACACACACATTGCTGTCGTTCTGTTAAAAAGCTATTTTATGTGAAAACCTCTATTTTTGACAGACTTTGCTAAATGCACTCAAACCAATCAAGCAATTACTGTTCATGTTCCAGCTCTGAATTCCTTGTGTGGAATGTGGCCTTCGATATAACACAGAAGACCTCTTGAATGCAGGAATGATCAATCATAAAAGCAGCATCAGTGCTTTTAAATGAACACCTCAGACCTCACTCCAATCACATAGCATGGGATGAGTTATTAACTCACGAGCCAATCAACACACATGGAATTGTCCTCATTGAACTACAAAATCCTTTTTAATTCACTGTAATAAAAACGACTTGGCCTATCTAAAAGAGTGCTTTCAGGTACAATAAATCTAATCTAATATGAGTCAGTTAACCCGAATACCATGTGCTGGTAGTGTTTTACTGGTAACTCAATGGGGAAGAAGGAATCACCCATTCATTATGATACGTTGCCTATGTAATGAAAGCATTATGACTCTTGCCAGAGACCAGTGATTCTTTAAAGCCCTTAATAGTCTAGTAAAAGCAATTCAGAATAATTACCTAAAGCTGAAATTGATTCTGCGCTAATTCCAATATATTAATGCTGTTTCAAGTTTATATATATATCCCTATTTGAGTGCTGCACCGCGGCACTGTTGGTAAACGCTCATGTTTTCTGTGAAATCAGCTGATTTATTGATTTGTTATATAACACACTCACATCAGCCTTACATATAATGTGATTGATGAGAAAACACAGGTTTTCCTGTGCAACATGTCTCCTGCCGTAGGCACCAGACGTTATGAGCTCCCTAAAGGTGTTAAATGGGGTTGACACTCCTCGGGGAGAAAATCGATGTCATCAGGGTCAAAGGGCGCAGTCACTTATCAAGAAGTGTCACCTCGACAAACAATTAAAACCGTCACGCTAATTGAACTCCATTAAAATGCCGATTCCCTGCAGTATATCAAGCGAATATGTTTCGGCTGATGCCTTCATCAGGGTTGTTCTGAAATGATACCATGGGACTGCAATGGATCACCAGTGTGAATTCCACTGTGATTCTCCTTCAGTGTCACAGGGGAAGCACTCCACTGGCGGTCGTTATCTGCGAGCCTCCAGCCCCACTTCATGCGCTGCAGCTCCTGGTTTTCATTGGAGATCCAGGTGCTAACCTGGGGGCTGCTTTGCTTCTCAGATCTGAGGAGATCAGAATCCAGTTCATATTGGATGCTGGTAACAGCTTAATACCTCACAGAGCATGTGAGTGATAGTGTTGCATCGTGTCCCTGTCCCGAGCAGTGAATCACAGGTTAAAACACCCTTTTTACTTTAATACCCGACTGATGTATGTTTACTGGCACGCAACGGCATATCTATCGGGAAGCTTTCACTAGCAGTGGTGAGGAAAATGGAATTTAAAAGGGTATGGAGATGGATTTTGAGAAACGCATTTTATAAATACATCAATACAGAGTGTTTCCCCTTTAAAAGTTTACCGTGTTACACCACGGTCAAAGTAAAGCACAGTCAGGAGAGTTAAATAACTTGGCACAGCACAGCACGGCTGTGGTGCTGAATGTCTAACCACGGTAAAGTACAGGAGATACTGGGAAACGCAAAAAAACTTGATTTACTATGGCAAACAGAGTGTTTGAAATGACTCCCCACAGGGCTGCACTGCCTCATCAGTATTGCTGAGGCTGATTTCATTGTGTTTGACTTAAAATGCATTAAATGTGACCAAGGAGGTGTCAGTTTAATTCCCCCCCGCCTCGTCTGTCTCTGTTGTCTGAGACAGGGGATGGGGGCTCTTTAATTAATCCCGGGCCTCTGCCACTGAATTGCATGGACAGGATCAGGGCAGATTGGCTGATAGTCGGGCAGTACCACTGTGAATACCGCTTTCTGACTGTTAATTACCACCGGCAGAGGAAAACAGACTCTTCAATTCTCCCAGCTTGGCGTTAGCGAAGGGTAATTCTTGCAACCAGGGCTGCCCTTATAAGTAACCCCAAGACCCACTCCAAAGCAAAGACCAGCAATCTTTACCTGTGGCCAGAATATTTTATGCTTGTTCACTTTTTAAAATACAACACACAAGGTGCTGTAGATGTATATTTAACAGTACCATACTAGATATATACAGTGCTTCTAACTTAATAAACAAATACATTTTAAGGTGTCCCAGAGTAAAAGCATAGTAAAGTGTAATAAAGCACAGGGATGGCATGGTAAAGCACAGGTAAGCATTGTAAAGCACAGAGGCAAACATGACGATCAATGATAGATTACAGCAAATGCATAGTAAACCATGGGAAAAGCATGGGGGAAAATCTGCAAAAATACTGTGCAATAAAAAAACCTACTTGTATATGTTGCTTTTGCAAGCAATAGTTAAGCGTGGTTTACTGACTTTGTGCAGGCTATCAATTAAATTTGCTAGCTGCAGAAGCTTCTCTATTGATTATGTTAGGTCTTGGGCTGTTGGCTTACCTTGTTCAGTTGCTGAGCCTCCACCCCCAGTGATGAGTCTTATATTAAATTAGTTGTCTCAGATCCCCAGTAGGAATGAATTTGCTGCAGGCTCTGTTCCCCATTACTGAGTTTATATTGAATTATTTGTATTAAATGCAAGCTGTCTTTATTGAATTTGCGAGACCCCCAGTACTGACCTCAGTGTTAAGATACTGTGTTGAATTTGCAGGCTCTCAGATCCCCAGTAAGTTCTCAGTTTTATACTTAATTTCAATTATTTTTGCATGTGGTTTGTTTTACATCCTTGCATCATTTTCTTATGACACTTTGTCATTTTACCAAATCAATGAACGTGCAAACAGACTTTAGGTTTTGAATTTATTGAATACGAGTTAAAACAATTTAACAGCAAGGAAGTGTTCACACATTATTGTCTTCATTATATTTATCATTTTCCGGGCATCGGATCGCTACCCATCACTGCCTTCACAGGTGCTTAAGACCTCATTTGAATTACATAATGGACTAATCATGCTGACATGCCTGTCTCCTTTGTTAAGGTGGAACTGAGAATTCTATATTTTAAGGAGGAACTGAGTCATTGTCAATGCAGGTGGGACGGCATGTATTTCTTAACTGATAAAAACGAATTATGTTTGATATGCCGTTATCAAGAGTTGGCTCATTATATAGTCAAAAGTTTCTCATTTTTAGAATGTCAGTGTAACAGGCAGTGTTGTGTGCCGTTACAGATTCTGTCACCTGACTCAAAGAAGAAGTTTAAAGGTCTATAACCACAAACCACACCTAGAGCATAGCGGATAAGACTCTCGCTTGCTGTGTGCATGGTTCCCGGTTCACACCCGACCTCCGCCTGGTGGCACATTTTGTTGAAATACTCAAAAGTAAATGTTTGCCAGTATCGTTATGTATGCATAACCAGAAGCTCCCAATGCCATGCTGTTTTATTTAGCTTTGTTAATGCATAGTATTGTAATTATTTTGCAATTAGATTCAATCTTTAAATACCATCATTAGCTACGCTATTTAAGCACAGTATTTATTCTTTTGATGTACAGACATTTTCATTAAAAAGGGGACGAAAAGTTGTATTGTATAACAGTTTTTTTTTTTTTGTAAAAATCTATTAAGGAGGTGTACCTGCTGTGAAAAATAATTCGATGGTTTATAGGATATAGATATTATCTGAAGAGGGATATTAAAGGAAAATTTCCAGGGGCAAAAAAAAACTAATAGTTCAGGAAGGTTCCTGGTAGAATGTTTCCTGACGTTCCAAAGAAGCTGTCAGTCCTTGGTTGTGCTAATTAATTTCATTGTAGAAATAGATATTTTTGGGGGGCGTTAACTGAAAACCGCATTGTGGTGTTTTACCATGTCAGAAAGCTATTGGGGTTCAAATAATATAGACCCAAACAGTATGAGACATGAATATAAGATGGCAGGACAAGGGCAGCTACAATGGTACGACCAATAGGTAGGATAACACAAGTAGACCTTGTGACAAGATAACCTCACCCCCAAACTGTCCACGCAGCTCAGCAGCGAGCAATCCTTCAAGATAGACCTACAGATGTCAGCAATAGAACTGAATAAATGACTGCATTGCAAAAACATCACTACCCATCCCTACTAGAAGTGAATACGCCAGAGAGTCTACCTTAGAAGGGTAGTAGAACATGCTAACACATTCATATTGTGACAATCCATTATTCTCGCAATGGTATGAAGTAATACACATGGGAATTCACTGCAGTGCTGTGATTTCACATCAGTACCAGTGTGCAGCAGTAACAGGACCATAGGCAGTATGAGTCCTAAAATAATCCATTGGGCTGCCATTGCTGGTAATGGTGTTAGGGCTATAATGGTATCCCAGTAGAACTGGAAATGCTTCACCTTTCTGTTCCATAGCAGTAACGGAGCAGCTGTGTAATTACATTGGAAACAGTTGTTTTTTTCGCTGTGAAGGATTAACCCCATTGATCTGGGGCTGCTGTATAAAAGGATTTTGCGGGTGGGTACAGATGGGCAACACCAGATGCGTAATCTACGATAACAGTTGTGTAAGGATGGGCATGCGGGTAAACAAACACACATACAAGAGATCATCTTACAGCCCAGTCTATTTGTTTACATCTGAGCAGACGGCACGGCTCTACAGAGGCAGATTTATGGGTCCCCAAGTGCCTCTCTTTGTTTCTCATTTTCAAAATCAAGAAGCTTAACAGTGAAATTTAAAGGAGGAATTAATGTGCTTCACAAATGTGAATAGATCTCCTGTTTGGACCGACAGTGCCTCTTGTAAATATCCCTCTGTTTACCGTGATGCGCATGAGTATTGACAACTCAGGGTTTAGGATAATCAGTCATTTTAATGTGAATCTGATTTATTAGATTCCATTAAATGAATGCAGACAACCTCTCAAGCCTTTGCGCGTTTATTAATAGAACAGTTTCCCATGCTAGAAGGATATCAGGGTCTAGTAAATCATCATTCAAAGACAGGGGACTGCGTTTGTTTTCCCTTAGCTTTTGACAGTATTTACAACCACTGTGGGCGATCCTGACGGCTGTTGATCCAGTATTGAATTTGAATAAGTCACCTGGCTTTACCCGCACCTGTAGAATCCTAATTGCCAGCTCCCTTTGTGTACGGCAGTAGTGTGAAGCAGGTGGGGACAGTTTAAGGATCATTGCATCGTGTTTATTTCTTTGGAATCGGAGAGCTGTCGAAAGGAACGGGCGATGCTGATTAACATGCAAGGGGGTGATAAAGATAGAAAAGCTCAAAGGAGAATGAAGGAAAGAAAGGGACAGGGAGGCGGGTTTTTATTATAATAAATAGATTTATTGGTATATCCATGCTTTGCGGCTCATGCAGAGCAGAACACAGGAAACACAGTAAGATATCAAATAAAACCGAGAAAATTAAAGAAAGGCAGGGTACAGCAGAGGACAGAATGTCCTGCAGAAGGGACATCTTCCCATGTACACACAGAGCAATTCAGCAACTGGAAAAGCTATTGAGAGCTGGAGGACAAACACAGACACAGACACACACACACACGCGGAGTGAAGGGAACTTCAGATCAGAGGGTAGAGAGGGGTCTGCAAGAGAGTTTTCTTTGAACTAAAATAGTGGTAAAATAAAATGATTCGCAATTCAGATATGTCAGTCGTACAGAACGATTAGTAATAGTAATATTTCTGTTTTAAAGGTGAACTATTTAAAAAAAAATACTGTAGAAATCACTATATTTTTGTAATGATGTACATACATTAATTACTAAATACATACTTGGATATTAATTTCCCTTCCATTATATAATTTATCTTTGGCCTTTTTGTCCTTGGTCCAAGTTGCCTGATCAAAACTGATGGTTATTTAAGTTATCTGTGTGTAATATCACAAATTAGCCACAGGGGGGCAGAAGTAGCACGTTGTTTAAACACTTCCAGTTATATAAGACTGCAGTTATATGATAGAAAGCTTCCATCTGAACTAAACCTAACCCGGAGAAATGTCCAACTACAACCAAATACAAACACAAAAGTGGTTATGTGCTCTGCTGTGAACCTTGCTGTTCTAGGACCTAGTTCGAAACCAACAGGGGCTGATGCAACATTTCCATTGGGCCAGGAAGCCTGGATACACATCCTGTCATTCGAATATCATGCTTATTTCAGTAACCGCTTTTAAACACTCGCCTCTCTAAGATACTGGCATACAGACACTTGGAGGTCGCTTTGGGGAGATTGATTTCTGACACTGGGGTGGACAGAGACCCATTCAGCATCGATTTGATTTGTTCTGGTGGAAACAAACAAGACTGATTTCAAATCGGTCCGGAATGGAAATGCAGTAAAAGTGAACCGTCTTGAAGTTCGTGACGGTTCAAGAGCTAAAATAACTGCATTTTCTAAATGAATAAATAAATGAATAAAGTTGCATTCATGTGCACCTGGCCACAGCTGTAGTGCATGTGCAGTGTTTCTGAATACACAAAGGATGCTTTCTTTGAATCCTGCAGTCAATACAGCTTTCTAATTCAGATGCTTTATAAAGCACTTTTGAATGTGTCTTTGTATGAAAAAGCACTATAGAAATGTAATTGCTAATGTTAATTACATATTGCCTTTCTTTACTGCAGTTTTGAGAACATTTCTTTTATGCGGTATACACTGGATTGCTGCCTAGTGAATCTACCAATACATACACTGAGGATTAATTATCTATGTATTCAGCTGAGAAACATCTGTCAAGCGTGTCGGGCTTTTATTAACGGCTAAATACTTCGCTGTCAATAGCCTTTTATATAAACAAGAATGCATGAGCAAAATGTGTGATGCAAATGTCTTACTGCTCGTGTCTGAATTCAGACCCTAGCCAGAAAGTGAGATCATGCTTATTTGAGTTATAAGTCACTCTGTGATACCTCTTGAGTCGTGGGTGTACAGAGAATTCAAAAACAGCAAACAGCTCTCTATCCAAGGAGAATCAGGATCCAACAGGATACTCATCAATCACTCGACATGCTTAATAAAGAAGAAAAGCAATTGATAAACTAGAAACTCACTATTTTAATAATTAGCTACGACATTGTCGCTTTCTCCTTCTGTATAGATGTATTGTATATGTGTTTTGTAAGTGAATTTGCTCTCTTCAGATGTAAAAGTCTAATGCTGTAGTGTTTAAGTGCATTACAATTATTATTATTATTATTATTATTATTATTATTATTATTATTATTATTATTATTATTATTTATTTTGGTAGTACCGATATTGGTAGTTGACATGACATTTTGCTAATTTGTTGAATCGTTTAGCTCAGCTCTGGCCCTGAATTTAATTTTGTTGGTGACATTTTAGAATAGGGCAGTCATTAAAGAGTAAGCTCCATCAAATTTCAATTTCTTAATAGTTTTTTTTAACTGACCTTTGCAATTATTGTGAGTAGTTCTAATTACCATCACTGAAGTACTGTGTTAAAATGTGTGTTAAATTGACTGAGTTCAGGAGTTCTAGTTGCCTGCTACAGATACAGGTAACATAGGCTAGATCAGCCAGGGTCTTTATAGAATTACGAGCCAGCGCCATCTAGTGGTCTGCCACTTTGGAAACACGTTTGCTGTAGTTTTCCTGGCACAACTGTGCACTTACAGACTGTATGTATGCAGTGGACAACCACAACTGAGCAGCAGCTCCAGAGCTTCTGAACCCCTTAACACAGAAAGAGACGCAGCGTTTGAGTAATCACACAAAAAAAAAAAACGATTCAGGACAGGTAAAACAAACAGCTACAGTACTTGCTCTTCAGAAAGCAATGCGTGTGGGAATTACCTGTTGTTTTCCCTGCTGACTTCTGAACAATGTACGGTTAATTCCTCACTGTCCCTGGCTGCAGGCAACAGGGCGTTTAGAGTCACGAAGTGGGCTTGATCCTCAAAGAGATACATGCATGCAATCCTGTAGCCTGAGCTTGCATAGGTGCATCTTTCTGAAAATCAAGAGCCCAGTGATCTGAGCCAAACTGACAGAAGATAGCAACACAGGATCGCGACCACTGCAAAAGAAATCTATGCACAAAATATCCTAACGTATCCCACCGCTGGGCTAGGGCCTCAGTTACAGAAAGTGGTTCAATGTGGTGTGTTTCTGGGACAGCTCATAAGCTCATTTGAAATGTAAATGCCAAAGCTGAAAAGCGATTCTTTCCACTTGTGCCGGACCTCATGCCTGCAGGTGTTTGGTTGCGTCCTACGGAGACTAAAAACCTGCGTCTGTAAAAAATGAGGCTACAAATACACCAGCAAATTTAATGATAAGGATTCATATCGCTTTTGTGAACTGCACCCTAAGGTTTCGAAGTTAAATTTCATATCGTTTAATAAATGGCAGCTGTTTTGAAATTAATTTTCTTCCAAAAACAGCTTGTCTTTTAACAAACGATAGCAGGGGAGGTGTAGTAAATATGATGCCTAAGTCTAGTGATGTATTATATATTTGTGCCGGGTTCATTTTACATTATGAGAGGCATCTCTTGGTGACCCCCCTCCCACACACACACGCTCTGCCTGCCACTCATCCTACCCTAGACACAATGAACATGGGAATGCTGTACTGTACTATAGTGCAATGTAAGTGTACTACACTGAGGACCACACATGGATTTAATGGAATCTGGCAAACAGTGCAGTAACAACAAGGTAGAGTCTTTTTCTCTTTTTCTTTGTTTCTCCAAATATACTTTACAGAGGATAAACATCATTGTTTCACAGACCAATACAGGCAAAATACAACATTTTTTTGTTTTTGTTATTATTATTATTTTTTTAAATACAAACTTAAATACAGAGAGGCACACTGAATGAAAATAGTGGTTTACTTTTTAATACACTTTTTATTTTTTTTTTTATTTTTTTTTTACAGTTACTGTTAATTGGTCATACTTACAACTTAGGTGCAGGATTTGAGGAGGCTGTCTTGCCCAAAAGTTGACCCAGAGAGTCAATGACAAGTCTGGGGGAATGTGGACCTCGTTCTTTTGGCTTCCAAGCTTTATGTGAAAGGTTACATTTCAGTAACTTGGCCATTTAATCGGGATAACAGCCTGTGAGGCCTACATTACATAAGTTTCATATACAGAGGAAAGATTACACTGCCACATCCAAATCACTACTGGATTAAATCCCCAGGTCTTTCACAGAGCTTAAAGCTTCTACGTAATCACAATGTGTAAACCACACATTTCACAAAGTGCTGACCTAGGTACAGTAAAGTGCTGATTTTAGCATGGATTCTAATATTCAAAATGTGTGCAGTGGCTTTTTCATCCTTTATCGAAAATAACCAGAGATTAAAAAAAACAAAAAAGGGTTATCACGAAACAGAAATGGAGCATCCCATTCATTCTCGTGTTCCTTCTTCTACTCAAGCCAGTCTCTCCTTGGTTGCTTCCCACTTGAATGCACAATATGGCACATGCACCCCTGTTGATTACCCTTCAGCATGCACACTAGTAGACTCTTCAACGAGAAGTCTTTTTTCTGCGTCTCAAATGAGTTTTGACTCACGATTCGGTTCTTTTAAGGTCAGGCCATGTTGACTGTAAGTTTACAATACAAGGCCCATCGCTCTTCTCAACATTTCACGATACTCTGATGTGGAAGTCACCGAAATACAGAAGGATCCCAGTACGCACTGTATGTCACCAGTTTGGTTCCCTAGTGGTAAAGTGCGAATCATCTTTTAGTGGCTCAATTGAAAAAGGCTTCTAGTCAAAAAACTTGTTGGTTCCTTTTTGCATTTCTACAATGATGCATACCAGGGGTAGTTTGCTACAGAACAGTATAAATGCTTTTTGATTCGGGAGCCTCCAGCAATGAGTTAGCATTGAGCACAGTAAGAGGGAGCTGGATTGAGCAGTTCTTTTTGTTTAGATCGGGTGTATGACTAAGGAATGCAGACATCTGGTGTTTAACTAACCTTCTAAAATCCTGATGTATAAAAGGATTCATTGTTTTCCATTTAGATTCATTCCTCCAGTGAGTGCTTATGATAAATATGGTGCTTGTGACACTAGGCAACTCATAAAACAGCAGGCGTTATAAATTATTAATCCATTCGGTTTACTAACAGCAATGTTTTTCAAGGCGGAAGAGGAGCCCATTACATACAGAGCTGCACAAAAACGGATGGATTTGCAAGATCCTAAAGGATAAGAACTTTAAAAGAAAAAAAACAGTGTCATCCATTTGTTGTGACAAAAAAGGAAGCGTGTGCACACCAGGTGCACCAAGAGTGGATGATTCAATCAACTTACTGTATATACCGCCTATTACTGCAGTAAGCAGCCCCCCCCCCCCCCCTCCCCATTCAGCTAGTATAGAGACCATTCGTCACACTGGAATTCGGTCTTGCACATCGTGAGGAGACTGCTTTGGAAGTAGAAGGAATCGAGAATGGGAGTAGATCAGTTTAGCATGTCCCCTGATACAATCAAAGAAAACAGCCCTTAGCCACTGTGTGCAGACTGCTCTCCCTTGGAAAGTGCCCTGTTTAAAGAATCTGTCCCCTCCAATGTGGCGGCCAAGTACGGCTGCATTCTAGTTGGCAAAAGGAAGAGCCAACGGTATATGCAGATTCAAGAGGTGAACAGATCCTTCTGATTGTCAATACCATAACACCATGCCGAATGAAGTGTTCTATTTAAAATATAAAAAATGATCCCCAGAATTCTAAATTATATACACAAAGCATTGCTAATATTTACTGAGTGCCTAGGCGGAATGTATAGAATTCCTTTTTTTATGTTCTTTTGCTAATGGATTTTAACCCATTATACAGCTGAACTTCTACTACTCAAGTATAAAACTGATTGAAATGTCTTAAACACATGAAAGTGCACACAGCAAGAATCCACTCCTTATTGACACTGTTCAACAGGAGGCTGTTAGCACAAGAACTGTCTGCCTCCGGTGTGAGACGCATTGCCCTCACAGAGCACGGAAGGGGACCTGTGTCTTCTGAGCAGCACCAGAACTCATCCGTATCGTCTGCGTGTCTAAACAGCGTTGCCATGACATCCATGGTCCGCCATGACCTCACTTTCTGCACGAAGGTTCTGGAATCAAATGCTGGCCAATAAACCAAAGCAAACCACTGTCTGAGGTCCACTGTCTTATGCAGGGAACGTTCACCTAAACACCTAATGCAACTGTTCTGTGTATAGTTGGTGTGGGCAAGGAGGGTTTGTTTTGTACTGTACTTGCTTAGAAGAATCTGGCATTATGAGCTGTATAGCGATGACATCAAACTGTGAGGGAGAAATGTTCACGCTACATTGACTGTAATGGTAGGAAGAACTTAGCTGTGCCAGAGAATTGGTGGACCATGCAAACTAAAATCAAGGTCCTATAAGCAGCCAGCGTTTGAAGTCTGTGAGGTCTGAAAAGGGTTTGTTCTTTCTGTCCTCAGCTACCTGGAGTTCATTTGACCCCGACACTTGTACTGATTCCATACCTATTGTTCTTTGTCTATAACACACATGGATTTAGATTTCTCAACACTGCCAGCTTCAATGCAGAACGGCAACACTCCATGACTTTGCACTGAAGACCCGAATGTGAAGGAGCTATGCTCTCTGCTGTGTTTGAAATGGTGGCACCATTTCACAGGAAAACAACACAGTACAACAGACATTTTCTTGTAAATGATTAATCCTTAGAGTAACTTGCCTGGCTGTTCAGATTTATTGTTGTGCATGATAAACATATTTAGTGTTGCATCCATACTCTAGTTGCCTTGACTTCCTATTATGTATGCTTTAATATGTTCGTGACTGCAAAACTGAGTTACAGTCTGTATAGAGACCACAGTGATTTATCACAATCCACTTCGCTATTGTGCGTACCTCTAGCAATGGTTATACTGTATTATTGCATGTTACTTTAGTTGTCACACAAACATGCATCACAGTATGTGAGAAATCTGTAACAGTGCATTTTTCTGTTTTGGTTTAAGCGTCTGTCCTGTGGTATGAGATTTCTATTGTGACTCCTCAATACAGATATTCTTCAGCTGGAAACACTGAGTGTGCAATGGTTTTATTCAGAAGGAAGTACTTTCTGTACCACATGTTGCTGGACTCTAACAGAACCAAATGGGGGATTTGCTGCCACCATACAACAGTCCTTACCCTTTGCCAGATAATCAAAATGTACATCTTCTGATTGGTCGCTCATTTTGTTGCATCACAATTCAATCTCTATGACAGGGAACCCTCCTAGCTCTCTTGTGATTGGCTGTGACGGGATGTAGCTGTTTAATAATGTATTTCAGGGGAGAGTGTTTAGGCTGCATTAGCCAGAAATGTCCCTTAATTAACTATCCAATCAGGAGAGGTGAGAGGTGGGATTAACAATTTAAAAGAATAAGAGGAAACATCATTAATCTTATGAAAGACTGCACTTTCGAGAGTCACACAGCTGATAACATTCCACCTGTCAGTTCCCTAGAGCAGAAACCAGCTCCTCACTGGACTGTGCATACAGATGAGTGGAAGCTTTCTTGCATCTGTCTGTTGTCCCTTCCGGTGTCTACTAATACTGGTCCCTTGGGAAACACAGCATCTCAAGCACAATTCCACCATAAGAACAATAGGGGAGTTCTTGAACTGTTAGAAGTTTCCAACAAAAGAACCAATCTTATTGGCCTGCACAATGCAAACATGGAGAACAGGAGAGCTCTCGTCAGTGGTATCCCTTGGTCAACCCAGAGTAACATCAACCCCAGATGGCAGTCCAGTTATAGACACCTTTGCTGCCCAAAGTGTGTGCTCCGGTCCAGACTGTTGGCGTTGAAGCTTGACAATGTATCCTGAAGGCATGTATACCCATTTATTTTTATGGGATCTTGAAAAGTCCATCTTTTTGTTTGTTTCACATACTGTACAATAAATTAACAATAAAATAAATAGTGAAGAAAGGGGTATTCTGGCTAAATGAGACTGCCTGCCTTGGGTTTCTTACTGAGAGGTCCAGGTTAAACCATTTAGTAAGTCCATTGGTGATACACTCCAGCTTCACTACTAGGCCAGTTAGCATGTTTCTGTAAAATGAATCTCAATTAACTCCCAGAAGTATTTGTGCTTCAAAATAACCAGAATTTTGATCTGTACAAGAAAAAAATGGCATGAGTTTGAAATGGAAACCTTCCAAAATCCTACGAGGATTTAAAATGGCAAAAGAAGTGGATTCAGGTGTCAAAACGTTCACAGGGTGTCAGAAACGCTGTGAAAAATGCAACGCAAATTAAAGTTTGAGAATTACTTTCCGAAAGGTCTTCAGTTTCAAAGGGGGGGAGTGGGGGTGCCTGGTCAGAATGTAGAAATCTTGCACTGACAGTAATGACACTTCTACTGGGACAAGATAAAGCACAGAACTTCAGACAGAAACCAGAGCTCAGTGCAGGATTCTTCAGGAAGCCCATTCTCAAGAGTGCATGTGATCAGGAGGTGGAACCGCTTGACCATCGCAGGGGACACTGGGCTATTCTAGGCAGGGTGGCAGTTCTGGGCAACGATGCCTCCTTAATAAGAAAACATACAAAAAAAAAAAGATATATCAATGATGTGCTTTTAAAGAGGCTCCGCTTTCTCCTCAACAAGTCCTTAGGAATAGGACACCTTGACCGTGGCGAACCCCAGCAGCAAAGGGGTTGCTACACATGCGTCTGCATGCGTTTCTGCAGGGGCCGCGTGAGGTCAGAGTTCTGTGAGGAGGACTGGGAGTAGTGGGAGGAGGAGGAGGCCGAGGCCTTGCTGGCCTTGTCGAACTGCACGTAGCCTTCCTGCTTGCTGCAGCTGCTGACGCTGCTGTCGCACTGCGTGTCGAGGAAGGAGCTGGAATCGCTGAGCGAGCCCCGCTGGAACTCCCGCTCACACAGCTCGATGGAGCTGCTGCCCATACCGAGTACAAAGCGCTGGCTGTAGTCGTAGAGGCGGTTGGGGCCGGTGCCCAGCGTGGTGTAGATGTTGGTGAAGGACATGCCCGTGGGCACCCTCTGCTTGCCCGTCGTGGCGGCTGTCGTGGAGCTCCGCAGTTCCGTTGTTTGGTTGGCCGCCAGGGAGATGGTGGGAGTGGAGTGGTGCTCTTTAAACGTGTTCACGCTGTAGTAGCCGTTGGTCGGATCCTGTTGTGTTTTCCCGGGAATAAAAGAAGGAGAAAAAACAGAAAGAAAAGCACTTTAATTTGAGAGTCAGCAAGGACAACCCATTTTAATTAGGGGCACACATAATATTTATCTTTACGTTTACATTTATAATTTGTTTTAAACTACAGTGTTATCAAATACATTTTTTAAAATCAATTATAAAGGGCAAAATCACACTGATATCTTTTAATATTTCACTTTCAACTACAGAGCTTGCTAACAAGACATAGTTGCTGCAACAGTATGTACAGGATAAGCTTAATTTTGCAATTGTAATGCACAGATATTAAAAGAACATAAAAAAGCTAATTTATCAGCCGTGTACAGCATGCTGTTTTTGTACCTTGTCTTGTGGTTTATTTTTTTGTGTGCAATGATTTTCTTTATACACCCTGGAGTCTTTTAATAAAGCCTAGCTCAGACGGGGTCAGGCTATCATAAATGAATTCTTGAAAACGGAGATAAATAAAGTAAACAAACAGCTTCATAAATGAAGTTAAACAATCTCTAAATGGCTAGGCAACATGAAGCAAGAAGTCTGCACAAACACCTGCTGATCCAGTTAGCAACAAATTAGACAGCCTTGATAAATCTTGAGCTGCGTCAAAAAGTCAAACTGTTTAAAAAAAAAAAAAAAAAAAAAGTTTGACAAATTTGCTGCTTTCTGCAGTCGTGCAATCTTGACTGGAGACATGCTTTGCAACAACCCACATGTTATAATGCTTGGTGCATCTGAACTGCCTGCAGTTGGGTATTCATGTGACAAATTAAAAGGCCCATAGCTCTACAAATGTATGCAATAAAAATAATAACAAATCTCTAGTAAAAGCTGCCATCGCCTTTTGTGGGTGTTTATTTTTTGCTAGTGTAACTCAGAAGCCTATTAAGAACAACTACAAAGACAGTGGTGTCGTTTGTACACCAGCATCACCAGGAGGTGTGATGTTAATCACTGGAAGTTGGCATAACTATGACAGCCTAAGAAAATGTTTCATTATCCCTGATGATTAAACATCTAAGAGCTGGGAAGAAAGCAGCAGTGGAAGTGCAGAGATTCGGGGACGGGGATGCAGCGATCAGCGACGATCAAAAAGAAAAAGAAAAAGAGAGAGCGGTGACGCACCGTCAGCAAAATCAAAATGAGGTGATGAAAGCGCACACTGGGAGGAGGAAAGGAAAGGCACAGCACTGTGGAAAAGATTGCCATTTCAGCCCTAATTGCGCTCAGCAAGCCTGGTTGCTTTGTCTGCTTTTAAAAGCACAGAAAATGACACATCCCTGCTGAAGCCCTTATAGAATCCATGCATTTATGAAGCAGTTTCTCAGAAAATCTCAGATGTATTTTTTGTGCATCAGTCTAAGCTAGGCTTAGACATGATCATAACTTAAAAATGCAAAACGTGAGACCAAGTAGAAACAAACCTAATGGGAATATCTAGTGATTCTTCAGTGCCGAGCAAAAGTGAAGCAGGACTTGATATAATAAATCCAGTTGTGGCACATTTCTCCTGTATGTCTGTCTTCATCAACTAGAAAAGCAGTGCATTTTTATGAAAGCTGCCTTGTTAAAGTGTATAAATATTGTTCTTTGCTTCTGTGCTGCTTCTAATTAAATTGGCTACGCTGCTGTGCCCAAAAGAAAATTCAATTAAACAGAGCAATTTCCGATCTATCAAGGATGTGTCTGGCTTGCATGCAATATTATGCATTCAGGTTTGGTGCATTTCTAACCAGCATCACTGAATGCTTTTAATGATCTGTTGAACTCCACCTGCTCCATGGGTAGAAGGTATATTTAAATGACCAAATTAATGGCAAATCTAAACACTCCAATCCTACAGCAGACCCCATTCAAATCTCTCTCTCTCTCTCTCTCTCGCTCTCTCTCTCTCTCTCTCTCTCTCTCTCTCTCTCCTATTAAGTGATGGTAATACAAGTATCAATATAAGTACTCAGGCTGGGGAAAAACGCCTACAGGATTTATACAGTGGTAAAGGACAGCAGTTTTGACATCTGTTACAGTTTATTAAAAATACAGCCTTTCATCACCTGAATCCCCACATTTAGAATACATAGAACAGACACACAGAGTAACGTTATTTTTTTGTGAAACTTTCAAGACATCGTTGGGAAATGATTCAGCAACAAGAGGCCATGGGTCTGTCCGTAATGCCCCCTTCGTTTTTAGTGTGCAGTTTAACAAAGGCAAGTATTTCACTTCACTGAGTAAACAGTCATGTTATGACCAGAAAAGGCAATTCGGAAGACTTTAATGGAAAATGATTGGTTTTGGTTGAATGGATGTGCTCCATGTACAGTATTTGCATCTCTGTTTTAAACCGTTTAATTGCAAAACCTTTTTATTTTTCATTTTGAAATGATGTTAGAACGTGCTTGACTGAGGTGTGTGGAATGGACCGCTGCAGTAGGGTGATGGTATTTAAACCCATCGCTATTTAGATCATTCCAATAATAATCTCGGTAAGTTACAACCAGCCTAGCTTTATGTGATGAACTTTAATAAATTAAGCTTCATTACCAAGTCCTAATGTTCATGAATGCTTAGTTCTGAACGCTCATGAAATATTCAGGCATATTCCTGAAGAATCCACCAGTAGTGACAGCCGTGCTCCAGCAGGCCTCCCTGTATCACCTCTCAGGGGTGTGCACACCCACCTTGATGTGCTGGTAATCCTTCTCCTCTTCCTGCAGAACCTCCAGCTGCTTGAGGACTGACTCCTGCTGGAACTCCCCTCTCTCAATCTGCAAACATAACGGGAGGCAATAAAGAGCCAACCAGAAGGATATCTTTATCCACATGTTGTGGGTCACTACCAGAATGGGTCATGTATCTGATGCAATTCCACAACCTCCCTCCCTGTCTTTGGAGAACACCTCTCATGATTTGTTTTCTGACCGTCCCGTTGCTGTTTAAATAAAAAGTCCCTCTCACCAATATAGGGAGAAACACAGAAGACAGTGACAGAAGGCAGCGAAGGTTTAGAAGTCAGAAGCGTCCGCCAGGACTTTCACACCCTGTTCCACCACTGCTAGGTTTCGTACAAAGCGACAGATTTCTAAAGCTGGCGTATGACACTTTTGAAAGACTATGGCAGCTGTAGCTATTCTAAGATTGCAATTTCAATATTGATTTTTTTTTAAACACCAGCGAGTGGAGCTCCGACAGGTTCTCATCACTGACTGCAGCCGGATTAAGGAATATGAAGATATCATCAGATCTTAGAGACTGCGCCTAGCCTTGGCTGATCCTCTAAAGGAAAGCTGTTGTATCGTCACATCAGTCCAGCAGGTGGTACAAAAGGGCAGAGTGAACGCAATTATTATTTACAGTATTAAAATGATCCAGAATATTGTGTCTCTGTTCTACCACACTGCTGCAGAACCATAACATTATCCAGCACAGACATTCATATTTTAAATCCGAACTACCACCAGTACAACTGAACCAGAACACACAAGGAAAGAAATATGTGTATTTGAATATATACAGCACACTGTTCTTGGGGCTTTAAAATGTGATATTTGAAGAAAGTCAGGGTGTAATTCAATGTCTGCTATGTACTGTGCATGATGCTGCTTTGCTAGAGTAGTATGAATGAGGTGCACGTTGTCTAAGGGATGTGCTCCATCCAGGCTGCACATTCATGAGTGTTACACATGGTGCAATATCACCTACCATGAGCTGCTTGATGGCAGTGTGTTCCTCTGTCTCTCTGGCCGCGTTGTGATCCTTGTGTACGATTTCCACGCGGATATCGTTCTTTGCAGAGACAACACCTTTCAGATCTGAAAGGGAAGCAAATGCAATGTGTTGGTAAAATGTGTTAAATACACCGGGAAAGCCAACTGCCCCATCACAGACAAGCCCAACACCTGCTTTCCCAAATCAAGAGCTGCACATTTACTGAAGTAGGTGAAATTAGACTTTGTTTAAAAAAAAAACGAAAATAATAATATATATTTTTAAGCATTTAAACCGTTTGTGTAAATCCAAAAAAAGTTATTTTTTTCACTTATATACAGTATATATATAGACACACACACGCACACACACACGCACATGCACGGACACACACACACACACACACACACCACCTGTTGCTTGCTTGAGCGTGAATCATGTTTCTTGTACCAAAGTCGTACAAATATGAAACAAACATACCCTTCAAAGGCTCAACTGCGCTCCTTCATGTGTGAGCTAAGTTATGCTTGACAGCCCCCTATACTTTTGTAGGTGATCCTGTAGCATCACTGGAAGTCACTGCCACACCACCTTCCTTGTATTCTGATCATGTCATTTTTCTGAAGCTAAGCGAGGATGGGCCTCATCAATATTTGAATGGGAAAGCTTCATGCCAGCTGTGCTGTGGTGTGTGAAGGACTGTTGGTTTTGTCAGTAGGTGGTACAATCCCCTGTGGCTTAAAGTCAAATTCCTCCTCGCTCTGCTGCAGGATACCTTATTATCCCCTGCTGGTGAGCACCGCGGTTAACACTCCTGCTGGAGATGGGATCATTAATGTCAGTGGAGTATGCAGGGCTGTTTGATCTGAAGGACAACAGCAGCATGGTGCACCCTAGCAAGGAACTGACCACGGCCATTACCCTCCAAAGATCTGAAGAACGGCAGGCAATGGAATTCATTGGAATTTGTGTGGACTTTGGAGAGGACGCGAACCCTCCTACATCTGATATCGAGCCCATAGCACTTACTTCTCTGTGAACGGGTACAGCAGAAAGCTCCGATTGTTGCCATGAGAACGATGAAGGCAACGAACGCCCCGACCGCCACGCCGATTATGACTGCCATAGGGAGCGACTCTGTGGAGAACACAAAGCGATGTCTATAATATCACACCAGAGAGTGTTTTCAACAGGTTAATCATTCCGTCATGGCTTGAAAAGAGGATCTTTTTATATAAACAGCGGCTGACCTTAATAACACTAACCTAAAACGTATTCATCTTCATACCCTTTTCAACTTGATTTGTGTTGTATTCAGTGATGTTACCAGGGTTAAATATCCTAGGCTGAGTGAAAACACCAGCGAGATTAAAAAAGAGTTGAAGTGCTGAGGTTTAGCTCATTACAATAAACCCCAGATACAGTACAATGTAACTGATCTAAAAAAAAAAAAAGAATAGCGGGCTCAATAAACATTTCAATCATAATATCCTCTAAACTCCCCATGTAATTCAATTAGGTGTTTTACCAATCAAGGTGGCTGATATTCTGAGCATCTGCTCACTGCATCAGACCGCTCTGATTGAAAACTGGAGTCGGTTCACAGAAACAGAAATATGTCTGTTCGTAAAGCGTGATCTGAAGATTACATCAATGGCTTTCAATATATTTTGTTTGCATTCACACAGTTCAAGGCTTGCCTCTTACCAAACCAATCTATGAGCTCCTGAAGTTCCCAGAAGTTTGCCACTGCATATCTTTGCTGAGCAGACCCCTCATGTCCACCCCCCCTCCCCCCTCCACACTAGCTCTAGATCCCAGAAAGAGAAGAGGAGTTGTCGAACCTTGGCTCCCACCTTGTTCCTTCAGCCGGATGATCTCGGTATCGGAGCCGAAGCTGTTCCATGCTGTGCAGTTGTAAATGGTCTGGAAGTCGGCCCGGACGATGTTGCTGATGGTCAGTGTGGAGATGACCCCCTCCTCAGTGCTGACCGTCTCTACAGTGTAGCGGCCGGAGGTTCCTGATTCCAGAACGTTCTCTTTCCACGACCAGGCCTTGGAACACACGTAAAGAACAATGAAGAACAAGACTTTATTTCTATATTCTGGTTCCTGTTTTTTTTCAATTGATAATTTACTCATATAGGGAAGGAAAGTGATGAGGAGACCACAGGAAAGATGTCCAATTAAATGGCCACTAGGACACCAGTCTACTTTCTAAAGAACTGGACCTTGCCAAACTCATAAATGATTATGTGGTAACGTGCAGACTTCATGAAACCCCTGAGGATGTCATGAAGTTTGAATAATTCATTATGAGTTGTTCTTCTTAAGGTTCAGAAACTTTCATGAGCCTTTCATGAAGTACAAAGGAACGTCCATGGGGATTTCAAGAGGTTTGATGATACTTCATGAACTCCAAAGAAACCCACTATAAACCTGGGAGAATTTTCCATCAGGGACAGCAATGATGTGACCTCATGGTTGGTGAGTATAGGCAATGAGTATAACTGATGTCATCATTCAGAGTTCTGTGAATGTTCAGTACAGTAGTGAACTCCATATTCAACCATAGGGTATTTCCAGATCAAATGACCCAATGGGGATGGGGGGGGGGGGGGGGTTGATTGACTCAATTAATTATTTTTATGTTGGAAATCCTTCTTAAACAATTTTTAATTTTAAAGATGCTACCAGCGTTATTTGTCTATGAGGCCATTTTTCAAAGGGAGAAAAGATTCTGGGGAAGAATTTGGTCCACTTGAGCTCTGATGACCCCACAGTCAGCCACATTCGTGCTACGATAACGGCTTGTTATCGCTATGAGAAGAGACTGCAACTCACAATCCGGTCAGGAGGTGGCGTACTCCGGATGAAGCACTTTATTTGTCCTTTTTCCCCGTGTAGTGCATGCTGGGTTTGGGTGCTGGAGATGATTGGGGGACCTAGAAAGGAATGGGAATCAGACCAACATCAATATAAAGGACACAGAGCGCAACTCTCAAGCACTACGGACCAGAAACTCGAACCCCTTTTCTTCCACGTCACTGTCCACACATTGAACTGACATGCTGCTACACTCTAAGCTAAATGCGGAAAATTAATACCCTGCTGTCCAAAGCACAGGAGCAACCGATTCATTTACTGTCCTCCACCCACCCCACGCACCGGCCGTAATTGCAGTTTATTAGCAGATCCCAATTAAAATAAATTAGCATTTTAATGGGTTTCTGACAGGCAGCTTCTCAATTTGTGACTACCGGGACACCTATTAAAACCAAGGCCGTTCTTGTGCAAACTGCACTGCATACAAATGCGATGTAACAGAACAGAAAACAGGGAAACAATCCCAGCTTCTAAAGGGGAGCATGTTGCAACCTGTAATATGCAGGTGGAGCAATGCCTCTCGCGTCCTATTCCCTGGTACATGTATTCAGAGGAATTCCTCGCGAGGTGGCATGGTAAATGTGCAAGGTGCATGCTGGTCTTGCATTAGATCTCTGCTCTTGTTACTCGGCATGAGGAATTTAATTAGACGGCTTTATCGCCCGGATTACATTTTGGAGGCAATTTCTTCCACGGAAACTGTGCCGTGATTTAAACAAAACGAGTGCTTTCTGTTTCATTCAGAAATAATGAGGTCTGTGGAATAAATGTGTGGTTGTGGTTGCCTGACAGATGATTCATTTGCTTCTGGAGGGGAAGGGAGGAGGGGGGGGGGGGGTGAGTAGATAAAGACAGCACGAGATTAAACACAACACTAAGCCAATGGTTGCATTGTGAGCTACATAACAGATACATTCAAGTAAAAACCAATACTATTGTACACAGGGGTAAAAATATGAAGCAAACTTAGTGCAGCTAATCAATATCGAGGTTTGTTCAGAGCTCCAGTGCAAACAGAGCATATACAAAGCAAATCCACTGCACATGTAACACACTCTGAGCTCTTTCCACTTTCCAGAATATCTGACATGGACCCTTCTATCCTGCTGATCTGCACAGAGCTCTCAGTAAAGCCTTCCACATATACCTGTGCCTCATCCAACACCTTAGACACTGAGATCTTAAACACTAAACTCTGTCTTTGCACTGGTGCTACCAGTTTACAGGCTGAACTCTTTAATACACTGGATGTTAGTCCAAAGAGTATGCCATCTGTGGCAAGATTACTGCAATCTCATTAAATGGGTTTTTTAGACTATAAGAAGTCGAGTGGTATAACGTAAGACTTGCCTCTTCGTACATTTGATACGTCATGCAGTTATTATTGCTTAATATATTGCACTATATTTTTCAATATATTACCAAAATATTGCAATATATTTTGTTTCCATGTAGGATAGTAATTTTTATGCATATATATTCAGAACTTTTTGACCACCAATGAATTATAGATAAATAAATAAGGCTACGTCTGGAATTTGTTGCCCTTATAAATAAATGACGAGCCCCGTGGGACTTTGAATGAATGGTGCCACAGTCATATTCCAGCAACTAATGTGCCCGTACCTCGCTGGGTTGCTTGACAAATTACATCTGATTTCCTCTCACACACACACACACACATGAGGAAGGGCTGCTAACCAAAACAAAGCAATATGTATCCATTAGTGGGCTCTGCATAAACTGCTTTTTCCTGCAAGCTATTTAATTTTAATTAAATTACCCTGGTCCCTTGGGATCCGATCAGGGGAGCCTGTAATATGTGCCTGTGTGCTGGGGAGAGGTGATCTGTGGTGCTGTGTGTTGGATAAAGCGACTGACATAGTGCTGGTGTTCATTTCGTCAGGTGTGTGCTTTATGCTTTATTATTATTATTATTATTTATTTCTTAGCAGACGCCCTTATCCAGGGTGACTTACAATTGTTACAAGATATCACATTATACAGATATCACATTATTTTACATACAATTACCCATTCTAGGTAAAGTACCTTGCTCAAGAGTACAACAGCAGTGTCCCCCACTGGGGATTGAACCCACAACCCTCCGGTCAAGAGTCCAGAGCCCTAACCACTACTCCACACTGCTGCCCTATCCTTTATCGCTTGAGCAATAGCATTTTCATTGAATCCCTCTTATTGTGGCAGAATGAGAACTCTCACTTTATTTAAAGGCTGTGGGATCTATTTCAATAGTCTAAGCAGATTTTATTTATGGTTGCGAATCTCACAATATCTTCATTGAGTTTCGTAAAAAGAAAAGTGTATCTATAAATCAAGTGGAAAACCTCTGCTAAGTTTAAGACTGCCAGTATTCAGTTTCCCACTGTTTTTGCATGGTATTTTTGCACTTTTCCCATGCTTTCCCCATGGTTATACAATGCATTCATCTTAGTTTAGCCAGGTTTGCCATGCCTTTTTAATATGCCTTGCCATACCTCTCTGTGCTTTACACTGCTTACCGATGCTGTACCATGCTGTATTACACTCTGCCATTTTACTATGATTAGCTTTTATAAGTGATCTGCCTTTGATTGAGATTGTTAAAATAAATCCCTTGATATCAGGGGTGTGCAATCCGTGGAGGAAACACAGAAGGCCATTCCACTCCAGGTTTAAAAGAACAGAGACAATGATAGAATGAACTGCTTCAGGGTCTCAGTGGAGGTTTAATTGGTTCAATTAAACCATTTAGAACAGGGTTGGAACAAAGACCAGGAATGGAAGGGCCAGCCTTGGCCACCCCTGCTCTGTGTAAATGAAATAGTTCAACAAGGCTTAATATTCATGAAACCTGCCTCATGAAAGAGGAAGGACACTGGCTATAGTCAGAATGGCCTGGTGCATCCCCCCTGCTCTCCGACTGCATCTCTATCCTGACCTGAACCTCTCGCCATTCACAGAAGATCATTCTTTTCCTGCAAAATGTTCTCTACGCTCACCGAACGCTCACACAATAGTCTTTAAATAAAAGCACTTGTTCAGGTTTTGACTATTCAACTAACCTTATATTGCTTGATCTATAATGCATAGTCATATCCTAAAGCTTGCTCTTATTTCAATTAGTTTGCTCTTAAAGACTGTGCAGAGCAAACGAGGCATTTTAAGTAAAAAGGTGCTGATGTAGTGTATAAGGAGGTTGATGAAATCAGTTTTTGGCAAATGGTAGCAATAAATTAACTCAACAGTTCCCTTTGGGGTTTAAAGTTAATTGAACCAATATACTACGTTACGAAGCTCTGCTGAGATATGGTCACACTGTCTTTAAGTTCCTGTGCTCCAGGACACGGCTGAATTGCATTCACATCTTCACCTCTGATCACAACACCGCATGTCCCTTAGAGCGCTATTTTAAAACAGTGGCCGATCGAAATACTTCATCTAACTCTAAATAAATACAGCTAGTGTTCTACTCCAAATTTACCAGCCCGCTGATTAAATATTATAAAACACAATGAAATGAGGTCTTAATTATTACACATCTGCCCAATGTTTAGATCATCATTATTAGAAACCTTACAGTTTAATAATTCTAGCTAGTCACCCTAGTTTCAACTCTTTAAGACCATACTGCTTCTCATATAATAAGGGCTCGCTGCCCCAAAATCCCACAGCTCTAACCACAAAACCACGCCGCCACCCAGCCACCTGTGCTATCCACCAGGTCAAACCGCTGATAACTTACCAGCTTTAACCGCTTTACCGCATTGTTAAACAGTACTCAGCTCTAACCTCCAAGCCACAGAACCGTTTAGCTCTTAGTTACAGCCATTCAGGTCAAGCACAAAGGAGTTTACCGTTGACTGTGAGGGCCACTTCTCTCTCGCCCGCCCCCACTCGGGGGACCACTGCACGGCACACGTACTTCCCAGCATCCTCCTGTCTCACCGTCTTCAGTATCAGGAAGTTCTCATTGCTAAGCACCTGTGGATGACAGGGAAGGGGCCACATGTTACAGATAGATGGTGTGTGGAACAATCTATAAATCCAAGTCCTACGATTTATAGATTAGAATCCCTGTCTTCAATATTCATTGTAACTCTTTGCTGCAATGGAAAAACATGATTTGAAAAAAAGGGAAACGTTTAGCTGAGTAGCTAATTCATTGTCTTCACCTTTAGATCAATTTCAGTGTCTGTTTTTCTCAAATGTAACTGCACAGGACTACATAATGTTGAAAGCATTTTTTCATAAAAGGGACCTACAATGCACGCCGTACCCTACTTGCTATTCAGCATTTCTTGCTGCAAACGTCCCTTTCTTGTCTGGGGCTAGCAAATACATATTGTTCTGTAGAATGTTGTGGTATGCTGGAGTGCTTATTGAGTAAGGAATTGGACAGAAAAGTAAAATTCCTTTAGATACCCCCCTGCCCCTAGAAGAACAGAATCACATACTTGAAGGAAAAGCCAGTCTCATACATAATCAGGCTGTTACACATCATGCATCTTCAGTCACACAGACACACAGGTCAATAACTAACTAAGTAACAGCATTAATCAGCACATATACAAGACAAAACAGGTGTGCTTTTTGCTGTTTACATTGTACTGAAATGCCTGGGCTAAGACTGCAGTCTATTACGCAGTGTTACCGACTCTGTTAGCTACTCTCTCAGTCTAAGAAGTGAAACCACACTAACATGGCCTAGTAGACTCTTTCTAGGCAATAACTACAAGCTCAGTTATTATTATTATTATTATTATTATTATTATTATTATTATTATTATTATTATTATTATTATTATTATTATTATTTATTTCTTAGCAGACGCCCTTATCCAGGACGACTTACAATTGTTACAAGATATCACATTATACATTATTTCACATTATACAGATATCACATTATTTTTACATACAATTACCCATTTATACAGTTGGGTTTTTACTGGAGCAATCTAGGTAAAGTACCTTGCTCAAGGTTACAACAGCAGTGTCCCCCACTGGGGATTGAACCCATGACCCTCCGGTCAAGAGTCCAGAGCCCTGACCACTACTCCACACTGCTTATTATTAATAATAATAATAATAATAATAATAATAATAATAATAATAATAACAATAATAATTATTATTATTATTATTATTATTATTATTATTATTATTATTATTATTATTATTATTATTATTAATTTCTTAGCAGACGTCCTTACCCAGGGCGACTTACAGTTGTATACAAAAAAATACATATCAAGAATTACAGTACAATTAAGAGCAAGGTACAAAATACAGTGACTTCAGTCCTAATAAAAGCGATTACAAAACACAGTACGATTTGATATCGGGGCAGTTCAAGAGCAGATAACAGTGTTGGGTTCAGTGCAGGATTAAATACAGTACAATAGGGAGCAGATAAGTGCAAGTTCCTATAGAAACATACCACTCCAGATCCACGCTTCATCCACACTATGGTGAGTGACGGATTTCCTGTCCAGGCACAGTTAAACCTAGCGTCTGATCCCAGATCAACCAGAAGAGACTGGGGCTCCACGGCCATGCGAGGTCCAACTGACGAGGGGACACAGAAATAACATTGTATTATGTAATGTTTTACCTGCACTGTCTCTGAAAATACATAACGAGGTGTAACAGCTCCTCCAATATCTTCCTGTATGGGAAACAGCATGGTACTGATATGTATCAATGGTTTGAAACATTTTCTACAGGGATATTTGATAACAGAGGACACTGAGTCTGTTATCAGAGGAAAAAAAATAAAAATCACTTGTTAGTGTTCATAATATATACTTCAGGTTTCTGAATTAATAGCACAATTGGTTTCATTTACGGGTTTGTGCTTTGAAACAACTCAATTGTTTTTTTAAAATTGGCCCAGCCTTAATTGTTCATTTGCAAGCAGAACGTACAAACAACTAGTCTTCATGAAAGCGATAATGAAAAATAAAGTACTTAATGCTGAACACACTTTATTACAATCACTATATGTAACCGTATTTACATTAATAAAGATTAGTCACTTCTGCTTTTAAATTAAAAAGTCAGGCTTACGATTTAAAAGCCCATTTAGTTGTTTCACAGAACAATGTTTCTCAGTTGTGATTGAGATACATGAATGGCTTAACAGGTATCAGTTGAATTCTTAAAGGAGAGTATAATAGTTGGAGTAAAACACCAGAAATCCTATATATATATATATATATACCATTCTTCTTAGGTTTTAAAACTCCAGGGGTTCAGTTCTCAAAGCTATGTACCCCAAATTGTCATGGCACATTTTTTTTGGAAAGGAGAAACACACCCAATAAAGCTACCAAACCTGAAATAAAAAACTAAGACTTTTAATTCAGAGGCTTGTAAGCAGTCTCAAGTTGTTTCTTTTTTCGTTTTAGAATTGCAATGGTGTTTTTGCTTTTCTGATAACATTTTTTGCTAATGATGATAGCTTTGAGAATCAAGCGCTAATGATGACAGCTTAGAGAATCCGGTGCTAATGACGATGTCTTAGATCTACCACTAATGATAATAGCTTGGAGAATCTAGTGCTATAATGACGATAGCTTGGAGAATCTAGCCCCAGTTGTTAAATGACTTCTGATCCAGGGGGAAAGTTTTCCTTACAGTAGACGTCCACGGTCCGGCTGATGTTGGTGCTGCCCAGCGGGTTGGTCACTTCACAGGACACTGGCTCCGTGAAGAAAGAGTGGTCCACTATCGCTTCGTACGTGTCGCCCGAAATCTCCTTGATCACCTGACCGCCTTTCGCCCACCTGGAGTGAATGAGGATTGATGGAAATCAACAGTATTTAGATTTGAAACAAAACAAGGGTAGATAAATAACCCTTTGTCACAAAGACGGCCAGAGTGGGTGGCGTCAGACCGGAAGCAGGAAGGAATACACAGAGAGATGTGGTTTGGTATAAGCTGGGCGCGTGATCGCGCTCAGCATTTAATAAACAGAAAATAAAAGGTTTGAAACACAAAAACACGGGACACGGCACTATACGCCAAAATAAAGAGACAAACAAAACAGACTAAACAGTGAACAGACAAACGGACAAACACGGTGAGTGAAAACACTAATTACTTTACTTTACTTTTGACTTTCTTTTCTCCTTCTCTCTCTCCCGTTCTCCACTCACCGAACACCAACCCCGACTGAGTGAAACTGTGCATCTATATATACTGTTGTGCTGGGATTCAATTACTAATTAATTACTCACTTGAATCCCAGCACGTGAATTCATTACGTGCAACCCCGTGCCACACATTATACACATTTTATCTGCACGTGAAGTGATGTGCCATCCTCGTGCCTAAATATAATTATACACTTTAAACACACGTGAAACACAGACCCGTTTATATCCCGTGTACCAATCTATACACCAACATTAACATACGCACGCATATACACAACACAGAACACACAAATGCACACAGGGGCGGGGCACTTTGCCACACCCTTTCATCCTTTGAAAAGAATATAGCAAGGTGACGTGATGCACAGTAAAAGCATATTGGGTGTGGTAAAGCATGGCGAGGTACAGATAGGAATGGCAAACCATGGACAAGCACAGTCAACATGTAGCACAAACTTAGGAAAAGCCACTGCAATACTACTGTGCAAACATGTGACCTACGCACAGCAAGCCGTACTTGGAATCTGCATATCCCAAATGAAAATACAAATGTAGGTGACGTATCAGTTATCAGTTAGACCCTAATTATCTGTCCTTTACTATTCCTGCCTGTGCTTTATAAAGCTCTCCCTATGCTTTTGCAGGGCTTTACAACACTTACTATGCTGTTCCTGTGGTGAATGAAGTGTTAAAGACACTCAGGCATCAGCTAGAGAGAAAATTGGACAGCAGGTTCCGCAGTAATGCAGGGTTCTCTCTCCAACGCTTCACGGCACATCATGTTTCAACAAAGTGCCGGTGTGGAGATGAGTGTGGAGAGCTCGGGGTCTGATTAGTCTAAAACATCAAGACATTGAACCCAACCGAACAGCTGTATACTCACCTTGAACAGAAAGAGCCCCCAGGGGCGACTGCAGATTCCAGAGTCGAACTGCGTTATTTGTTTAATGATGCAAATGCACTGACTCTATATACAGTGACATCCCCTTAAACGGTACAGATAGCATATTTAATCTGTGCCCTTACACATGCAAGTAAATATAAAAGTTGCCAGTGGCTGGCTTCATAAATGTAAATGTGTTTGTCAAATCTGTCTTTCAGAGCCTGCAGAAGTACACTCTTCCAGCGTGTGAGGCGCATGAATTGTGCCTTGTGGTTCCCAATGCTTTTCTTTTAATCTATTTTTAATGTAATTTTTTTTTCCTGTTCTTCTGTGCGAAGCTGAAATTGAAATTTAGATGGAAGTGTAACTCGCCTTGGGTTTGCTGGCAATAAATTATGAAAAAAAATAAAAAAATAACAATCACAGAAATAAACAAAACTACCTTTTAAAACAAAAGACTGCAGCGCTGCATCTTTATTAAATGGTAATAAAAACAGAATGACAGTTTAATATGTGTTTTGCAAATGGGTGCAATCAGATTCAATGAAGAACATAACAGCCATGCTGTAAACCCCAACCTTCGTAATGTAATACACATGATTTAATATAAAGTTCTGTATTTCTCAAAGCAACCGATATATTATCCTGATAGGATCAACCTAAACATAACGTACTTACAACTGTTCCTCCCATATATTTTATTAACTTAAAGCTGTTAAGCATCTTGAAACCTTACAGCATGTGATCTCAGCTCCAGTTTGACCTTTTAAAATGCTGATCTTCTACAGTAGGGACGGACTGCATGAACTTATTACCTCTAATATGAATTTTAGAGACCTTTTCACTACCTCGCTGATAATTGCGGAGAGTTCCTTTTAATGTTTTCTTTTTAGAAGATTTTTTTTTTTCTCAGAAAAATGGATGACAAGCTCCTATAGTCACTGCGAGGATCCTAGAGACCAAAACCAGAGGCTTGCTCAAGTGAGACTGACCCAAACCAAAGACTGATCAAGGCACTGTGAAATCAAAGCTAAAAGGCAGTGTTCTAAATAGCGATGTGTTTTAGAGGTGTTAAATAAAGCTACACATTCAAATTAGGTGTCTTCTCTTGTGCAAAAGTACCTGAAGTTCACAGGAGTTTTCGATTACATGCTGTTAACATCTTCTTCTAGCCAATGGTAACCAGTAACGCCTCAAAAGGTAGGACACTATTGCAGTTGCTTGGGCAGTGATCTCGGGGGTGGGAGTTTTTGTTAAAGATTTTGGGAAAATAAACTGGGAAATAGGTTACAAAAATTAAAAAAAAATTAAAAAAAACAACACACATACACACAGTGTGAATTATATTTACTGAAGCAGTTCTGGATAAGTTTAATCAAGCCCTTCTGGAGTTCACACTCAGACCCATAGCCAAGCAATAAGAAACAATCACTCGCTAATAGATCCCCCCTCTGCAAGCCTCCCTTACACGTCATCCCAGATCTCTTTTCTTCATCGTTGGTATGTTTGCATAATTGTGATGCATCGCGGCGCACCGCCCCTTCTGTTGCTGATGAAGATGTGCTTTCTGAAAGCTTCCCTGTCTCGTCTCCTCCGACACCTCTCCACCGCGCCCCCTAATTGCTGCCTCGTCCATCCATCAAACTCTCTCCCGTCGCCACTTTCTCTGAGCCATCTCTCAGGCACCGCAATTAAAGACAGCCAGCCTCCCGAATCAGATCACACATTCCACATGGCTGCAGCCCATCCCCTCGCTCCACAGGAAAATAAACTTCCCTCCCTTGGCAGTGGAGCTGCCACCTGCTCTGGGTTTTTGAAACCATTCGCTATGCTTCAGGCGAGAAAAACATAAGGTGAAAATAAATCTCATTATGTAATATACATATGATCTATTACATGTCTTAAAAGTGTTAAAAACACAATGAAAACAACATGAGAATAAAAGATGAAATAAAATATTTATAATAATAATAATAATAATAATAATAATAATAATAATAATAATAATAATAATAATACAAAAACAACTATTTGCATCACACCATATAGAGCAGATCCAATAGGGTCATTTTATAAGTAGACATTCTTGTTATCCTGATCAATAAATATTACCTTTTTGCAATAATATATATATATATATATATATATATATATAAAAAAGATAATTGCAGTTTTCCTAACTATTTTTTTTACAGCTCTCTTTTGGCATTATGTTCGTTATCAAGTAGATTAATCATTCGAAATTTCAAAACTTGCCTACGGCAGCTTTTTCAGTGCCAGAGTGCAGATGAATTAACACGTTTTCCCAGTACTAAATTACAAACCCAGTAAGAAACAGTTGGTGCATATTAGAGCCATTGAATCAATGTTGTGACTGTTGTGAAGTTTAACAGAACTGCTCCTTTGGGCCAGCTGTCCCTGCTGTTCTCATCTTATCACAGAATTTCTCTACCTGACCTACGGTGCCACTCTTGTGTTATAGCCCTTTAATTTCAATTGGATTTCATCTTTTCTGAGAGCTTTAATGTCTTTCTTTTGTAGCCATCTGCTTGACACAGGCTTCCTGGCGGCTGCAAACTCACCTGATAGTGGAATTGGACTCTGGGGACAGGCTGCCCATTACCGATACAGATCTATCTACACTGCTACCTAACGAAAGCCTGTCTTACCTTATATGTACTATCTAACTGGTCTAATTCAATAAATGGGGTGTTAAGAAATCACTAGTCTTTCAAGCTGTATTGAACCTTTTTATTTTAACTCTTGGTTTCTTAGGGCAGCAGTGGTTAGGGCTCTGGACTCTTGACCGGAGGGTTGTGGGTTCAATCCCCAGTGGGAAACACTTGAGCAAGGTACTTTACCTAGATTGCTCCAGTAAAAACCCAACTGTATAAATGGGTAATTGAATGTAAAATAATGTGATATCTGTATAATGTGAAATAATGTGATATCTTGTAACAATTGTAAGTTGCCCTGGATAAGGGCATCTGCTAAGAAATAAATACGACGTACACAAGGGAACATGTGTACTAAGATTTTTCTTTTTCCAAGGCACCCCCTTTATGTTACTGGGAGCCAAAGGTAAACGACTGTGTAATGGTAGTATCGGGCAAACTGGAGCCATGGCCAGACTGTCTTAAAACTTTATAGATAATAAGATATATTATTCCTGAGGCCGGCAATGACGCATATTGGAATTGGGGTTTGGAGGCGTTACTGCGTCCTAGTTTTAGTTTTGCCTCCATTTTTCTGTGTCTGTAATATTTACAAGTCCACTACTGCATACACATGGCGTACAGCAATCGCTAAGCCATATGGCTAAACTCCCCGGTGGAATCTTTCACTACTTTTCAGCTTTGAATCTTTTATAAAACTATTTGTGCAGAATGAGCCCCTGCTATAAACAGACCAAAAAATGCTTCCCTTGGGATGGCAACCATTTTCCAGTCCTTATTATTAATTTATTTAGAAATATGTACAGCGTTCTAGAAGAGCGCCGTTTCCAAATCCAGCATGCTGTGCCCTCCACCTGCTCCTCCACTGAAGCCTCTGTGCTTCCTTTTGCCTTGAAAATCTCAGAAGCACTGCATTTCCAAAAATAAGCATGCAATATAACTATTATTGAAAAGCTCTTTGTGCTTCTGCTGTCAATATAGGAATTACAATAAAAGCCTTTGCTTTCTGTAAAGAACATAAAAAAACTGTACAGAAATCCATTTACACTTCCATGTATTTCTCACCCATTAAGTACCAAATTCATTTTCCTTTGAAAAAAATCAGAACACAAGGTGCATTTATGTAACGTGCTACATTCTAAATCAATATTTCTTCACAGAAAAAAAAATGTAATCCTTCGTTTTGGCTACCAACTGCTGCGTCCTGGAGCTTTACCATCACTGTGGGGAGGAAAACATCAAGACATTTATAATTTTTAGGCTTGAGTTTATTATTTTATACTGAGGTGTCATAAAAGCATCTGAAGGGCTATATTTTAACAGTTACATTTAGACTTAACTTAAGTGGTTAACAAAATTAGAGCAAGTTATCATAACTTAAAATAACAGGTAGATGCCAGTTAAAAATGCTCCAGAAGTGCCAAACTAGTCTAATGACACTTAATGGGTCAACTATTGTAACATCTTGCTCTGAATAGATCGCAGGCCAATAGATATCATCAGTGTACATATTTCTGGTTAGATATATATATATACAGTAATGTTTAACACGTTTAATTTGGCATCTATTAACTGACTCAAATCAAAATGGAGAAGATGAACCACTGGGACCTGTTCAATTTCTGTACATCTGCACACTTAGAACTGACAAGTTTGAATCAGCAGTACAGTACTGGTTTGCCAGGCCAGGCTATATGAACCTTACAGGCTCCTGTTTGGAATCAGCAATGGCAGCGCCTACTAAAACAAATGAATGAGTAAATCCAGGTAAAACCTTTTCTTATTTTTCTTAGTGTGCTATTTTTTCTTTCATTTATTTTTTATTTTTATCCACAGGAATAGATTATTTTTAAATATAAAATTGCATAAATAGATGGTTTGGAAGTATGTCTGACAAATAAATTATTCAATGGCTCACAGCTGCCGCGCACTGATGGAAGAGGGGTTTGATTTGAGGCAGGTAGAGGGGAGATTGTGTATCCAGGGCAGGTAGTCAGACCTCTAATGCCACACACAATACACTTACACAGCAGCAGGGCTGCAGAATGTGATTAATCCATAGCTTCCACAAAAGACCCAGGCTAGTGTCTCTTGGATACAGAATACATGAGTCTGTTGGGCTGCTTGCCACTAGAAAACCAAAAAGAGGTCATTGAACAGCAGTATCCACGAACCAATGTCCCAGGACACACCCCGACACTCCAGGGGCTTTGAAGGGTAACCCTAAATCACGTTTGGACTAAACATAAAGTATCCCTGTATAATTATTATTTATTTTGATTTCCTCATTGTCTGTATCCTAATTGTTCTCTTCTAATTAAAGTAAGACTAATTTTCTCCTGAATTTAAACTAAATCCACGCAGCAAACCACTGCAATTACATGTGCCCAGTACCACGGTGCCATATCATTACCAGCTTGCTACTGCATCAGGACCACTGTGTAGTATTAGTATCTACTGGGATGCCATTGCTGTCTTCTGGAGGCACAGATCATGTGTTTTTATATTATACTTTCATTCTGAGGGTCGTTTTCAAGCTATCAGGGTAGTAAGTGGATGCGTACACATGCAGCCTCTTACCTGAACTGTGTGACGGCTGGGTTGGCCTTAGCCGAGCAGTGAAACTTCACCAGGTTGCCCTCCAGAATGGGCTGAGGCTCTACAGACAGGTTCACAAGTGGAGGGTCTGTGGGGCACAAACACACATGTATCAGTTCAGCTCTTCACAGTAATGCTAGTTTGCAATGGTCCTTGCTTCATGTTAGCTTTACTGTAAATAAAATGGATTTGCATTTCCCAATATAAATACTTTTATCATTTTGAGAGAGGCCTTATAAGCAGTATAAAATACATAATCAAGCACATGTATAGAGTATGTTATGAAAATTAGAGACAGCATTTCTAAATGCTTTATAAATACTTAAAAAGCTGAAATAAAATGGGACTACATTTACAACAGGGTTTTCATTTATTTGTTGTGCGTTCCCGTATTAAAATACCGTAACCAGCATGTGAAGAAAATACATTGTCTCTTAAGCCAGCATGTCCAAAAACCAGAAAAAACGACAACCAGCTTAGAACCACCATGTTTGAATCACACGCATCTCCTTTCTAGTTGCAGTAAAAGAGGTCATTTGATCCAAACCACTACTATAATTAAACTACTGACACACTATCTAGCACGGAAAAGGAATCGTGCTGTAAACGCTCTTTTTAAGAGCACATCATCAATGCCCCTGCACTGGATTTAGCAGGATAATTGATGTTTCCTTTAATTCTCTGGGGTTCAGGGTGCACGTCATTAAAATGAAGCGAGTCATCTTTCAATTATCATTTAGATTAGTAAAGCAGACACGTCTCAGAGTGAGGGACAGTGAGTCCAGGCTAACATTTGAAGTACAAATCTCATTTAAAGGACTGCTGTTGGGGTCCCTACATCATAACAGCTTGTACAACTTACACATCTATGATTAGGGTCACATCCTCGTCACTGTTTCTGCCACTCAGAGCAGCAATCTTGCTTTGTGAACGTTGCTACTTGCTTTTGAGGTGTATTGTCCGGGTGTAGCAAGTGCGAATATTGACACACGCATCCACAATGTTTAGAATTCACATCCTAGCCTTTTATTTAATGTATTATGCCTGTATTTAATGTATTTGCATTGTTTTTTGACTGTTTGTATTTAATGTACTATGCCCTGTATTTCACTGCATTTAATATATTATGCATTGTTCCTCACTGTTTTATAAAGAGCTTTGTGATGGTGGTCCACTGTAAAAGGCACCATATAAAATACAAATTGATTGATTGATTGATTTAAAATGTTAATTTTTTATGTATGCATTTTATGCCCTTTGATATTTACAAGGTAATTGTTTGCTCATTTTAAATTAGTATTATTTGCGTGTCAGAACAATTCCATGTTGAAGCCACCTTAAAGAAGGGGTATGAAAACTCAGGAGATTACCTGGAATGCGGTTCTGTCGATGGGCTTCTGGTATTGTCACACAGGAACAGGAAGCCAAGGATATTGAACCCTGCTTGTAAAAGCTAAGCACAAGAGGTGTGATCCTGCTCTAATTTGCTGAGGGTGGGAAGGTGTAAAAAGAAACTAAATGCGGTTCTGCTTTTCCGACCTGTCTGCCTTTACCCGCTGATTCCTATTAATTCACCCACAATTAACAATGCCGGGGATTTTAATGATGCTGCTAATGTTGGTGATTACGTGAATATAATATGCATGCGTTCAGAGGCGTAACCTTGCTTTCAAAAGTGTGTGTGTGGGGGGCAGGTTCTGTAGCTGGGGCATGCATGAAGATTATTCTATCTGAAATAATAAAATATGTTACAAACAAGTAGAACAAAACATTGCATCCATTCTACGTCTAATTAAAAGATCCAAAGAGATTCCTGCAGCAATCATTCAAAGCAATACATTGTTGGCACAATGCTGTCGTGAGTGATGAGTGGCAAATATCTATATTATTCAGTCGCTTCTGAGTCATGTAATTACAAAGCCATGACTCCAGTCTTCGAAGAGCACTGAAGCTCCGCTCAGATTGAAGCCTGGATCCAGGATTAGGTTCCTTTACAACTGGCCCCCGAGGCAGCGTTGAGCTCTGGAGTGAACGTGGCATCATGCAGGTTTAATGAGAGGGATGAGAATTGAAATATATTTCTAGAAACGTTGAGGTTTCCCCACAATTGAAATACTTAAGATAAATACAGTGTTGCTATTAAAATGATGCTAGTGCTGTATTGGTATAGGAAAAGGGTGTTTTTAAAAAGTCTTTTCAGCTTCCATCCACTTAATATATGCAGGTGTAGCTTGAACCTCAAACTGCAGTGTATCAACGATAATGTAAATAACACAAAGCTCCAGACAATGAGTTTCAAATTTTAAACGTGTTCAGGTAAGATCTCAAGTTTATTATGATGAATACAATAATGTATCTAGGAGGTGTTACTAAAAGCTACTCAAATGCAGTTTTGAGTAAATAACTTCAGATGCTATTAAAATGTCAGGTGTTGACATCATTATGGAGTTACAAGGAAGGTCACCCCTCACACCCCCCCCCCCCCCCCACCCATCTTGCAAGTTTAGAGTCTCTGCCCAACTTCAACATGAAATATCTCAAGATCACAAAGCTGAATCTTCTAAGATTCTAAGAGGAATATTAAAACGGAACAAAGGAAACATGAATTGGAATTGAGTTTGTTCTCCAAATCTCCCTGACACAGAGCAGTCTGGAATGGAGAGAGCTCTGCCGAGCATTAAATGCAACTAACAGCACTGAAACATCTTGCGAAGCTTTGAAACTCAGAGAGCGATGCATTGCAGGTTATTATTTTAGCATTATGCAAATGCCAGCAACTGAAGGTGAGCTCACTGGAAAGTGGAGCATTAATAACTGCCGTTAACAGGGGGATTAAGACAGAGGTTAATGGCTGTACTGCTCGGATGGGATTAGTAACACTTCTCAATTAGTGAGGTCAGGGGGTCCTGGAGAGTGCCGGCACAGCCCCCATCCCTCATGTTCACACTCAGCAAGGACGAGAGAGCACCTCCTTGAAGATGTCGCCCAGCGCCTCACTTTACTGCAAACTCTTCTCAGGGTTAAATGGAAAGTACAAACATTTGACACTCTATTCATCAGGCTGGCTGTTAGAAGTGAATTTGTGTGTGCGTGATAGAAATACAAAACGAGTCGTGATAAACAAGGTTTAGTACCTTTAGAAACACCACAAAAACGAAACTGCAAAATGACAAAGGCTTCCAGTGGAAGCGTTTGCCATTGAATTCACTACGTTTCATTTAACATTTCTAAATTCCGCACCAGTGAGTGTATATAACATTGTATATATGTACAAGTGCACGTGTATTTACTGGTAGTTATGCAAAGTGTTACTGGTAGATTATATATATCTAAGGTTGAGTAGCAGTCCAGATCGTAGTTATCAATAAGTGAGAGACACACAGACTGGACATGGCAGTGAGTGAAGGACACAGACTGGACCTCTCAGTGTTTCCTACCAGATTAAATAATGGTTAGAACAAAGAACTAGGGGCCACTAAGGGTTATGTCATCAAACCCACACTCAGTCACTGACTGCATGGGCAAGTTAGAGAACTCTGTAGCGCCAGATGTAAACTGGGCAGCAGCAGCACTAACTCTAAACCGGAAACAAGATGTTGCGTCTCATTTGGGTTATCCTGGAGCGATGGTTTCTCAGTAAATAAAGGACACAGCAGCGTGGCGCACAAACAGGCCACAGTACCCCTCCAGACGTGCAGCTGGGCGGCTCTGCTCAGCTGTGAGAGTCTTCAGAGACTAAAACAACCCAGGTGCCATCCTCCTGCTCATCTGCATCTAATCACCCGGCAGCATCTCTCACATTTTACCAGGGGCTGCCTTCGAAAAAACAAAACAAAAACATATTGCCAGGCTTCAGTCCTTCTGAAGTCCTTCTGATGCACATAAAAGAGGCCCACGTTTGTCACTTGACAGATTGACTGCTACTCCAAGTCTGACAGCTTTCCTCTACCTTCAATTTCAAAAGTGTGTCCTCAACCCATGTTCTGACCTGTGCTAAATCACAGAACAACTTCTGGTTGAATTTTAAAAGGCTGAGGATCTCAGAGGCGTAGGGGGCGATTTGATCAACCTGTACCCTACTGCCAAAAACATCCTCCTGGCCTGAATCGACCACTCATTTTTAGCAGTAATCCAGGGATAGCTCCAGACTGGTTGATTCAAGCTAGGGTTATTCCCCAGTGCTGTAAAAGGCATTCAATAAATACACCTACAGTATGGCTTAATCTGACGGGGTAAGATTGATAAATATGGCTTGATATAATGGCTTGCCTGTACCAAATAATTATCAATAACAAGATCCATCCTTTGACCTGAAAGGTAGTGGGCATCATGCATTTAATAAAGGAGTCAGTTTTGCAACTTTCAAGTGTCTGTCTCTTCGATGTATACATGCATGAGATCACTGCCTGATTGAGGCAGCCTGTAGAACGAGGCAACAATATGCAGTTTTGTTAATTTTTTTTTTTTTTAGAGGGGAAGGGACAAAAAACTGAAAGAAAGAAAGAAAGAAAAGAAACACCAGTAGTCGGAGCTGTGAGTTTGATCGCAGGTTCAGAGAGAGAAAACCAGATGGCTTTTGAAACAAATCGGCCAGCTTCTTCAGAGTTGCCAACATTATTGCATTTATCTTTCCTTAAAGCTGCATTCGCTCTTTTTGACAACGGGAAACTAATGAACACAGAACCCACAAATACCAAGATATAAGGAGAGTACAATGTAACTGCATTGTAGCAACAGAAATTACACACAGTGCTGTGCAGATACAATGCAAAAGCATATTATATTACACATTTAAAAAGGCTGTCAGTTGCCAATCTCTTTTATAATTGAACTATATTTAAAGTGTATTTGCAAAGTGATTACTATATAACCACACATGCTAAGACAGTTTTAACCAAATGTAAAGCATTATCCGTTTGAGAAACGAAATATCATTAATTAAAACAGGACGTGCTGTGCATCAAGGCTGTGACATTTAGACATCTAATCGTGCTTATGAATCTGTTTGGTGGGTTTCGTCTGTAAAAAATGGAAAATAGCAGGGAGGATTTTCCGCGATTGAATGTATTAAGATCCGCCACCAATCAACTGAATGGTTATTTTAATGTGCATAAAATAGTTATTTTAATGTGCTGCTTGTGTACCTAGTGATGAAGGTGAGAGACAATGGCACTGGAACACATTCTTCCAGATCCTGCAGTGTATTCAGTCCTCTCTCAAGCAATTGTGGCAGCTTCTCAGAATGGGGTGGTGATTTTGTAACGTGCACTGATGTCTAGTGGAGACCATCGAACTGAAGTTACTTGCCATGAAACATAGTGATTCCCACACTAGCCCTAAATACATGCATGCAAGACACTGACCTATCAGACATCCCCATTGTTCTTTTAATGCTTCAAGTTCTATACGTTCTGTGCACACTCACTGAATTCTAAGGAAGCAGTGAACAGGGGTTACATTGATTAGGGGAGGAATGAAAATATGTTTATGTTTAGAATGAGGAATTGGATTTGGTATCCTGCTGTGTCTGAAGCATTATTTTAGGACACGCTGATAATACCCTGTGTGACCTCACACCTCTAAAGTCTTTAAGTATTTAGGAACCCCTCATCAACACCACTTCAGCTGAATCAATCTGAGACCCATAAACAACGATCTGATCACCTACCACTTCAGAGAGTCAGAAGAAACGTGTCAATGTGACTCACAAAGGAAGACCTACATGGCACAAGGACAGCCTGCCAGAACGCAGCGTCCGTCTCTTCAGATTGAGTGTCTCAGCTGTGCGCATCTGTGATTGAGCGAGGAGAGGGCGGGGAGGTGGGAGTAATGGAGGTACAAAAATACAATCAGTCACGACAGCAGTCGGCCTGGAAGGAAACTATTAAAGGGACTGGGGTCAAACGCCCCTTAAATCTCAGGTACTGTCAAGCATGAAGTCAAGTTTGCACTAATCATGGTCCTGCTGAGACACAAGGAGACCTTAAAAAAAAAAAAAAAAAAACTTCTACCATTCATTTTTTTGTTGTTGTATAATATAGATTGTATTTCGATATTTACTTAGTGCTACCTGGTGACTAGTGTTGGAATTGTAGTATCATTTCAGTAAGCAACATAGGGTTAAAGGATCATCAAAATGATCTCATCAAGAAGCCGGAGCCTCAACCATACCGAAGCTGGGCGTATTTGGTAGAGAGTTGCTAGATTGTGAAATGATTGCATTAAATGTCCCATTGATGTTTTCAAAAGCCCCCTTTCTCTTTTAACAGTGTGCACACTCATTGAGAGGGGTGACAATGATTTTACCTGATGAAGAATTGTAAAAAATACTTACACTAACGCATTAAAAGAGAATAAGCGCAGTTTCAGTGAAGGGAACTTGAGGCACACTGACACAAGACAAGCAGCCCCTTCTCCCAGCACATCTGCATTTCCTGATTAATTATTCTCAGCAAATGTTGCTATTTTTGTTCTTCAATTATTTACAATGCATTTATTCAAAGAGTGAGCCCAGGGAAGTAATGAACGGAGTGGGAGAGGTAAGGTTGCTGATGAAAGAAAGTGTTCAAAGTGTTCAGTGCGGGTGGAACAGCTCGTTGACGGTCCTTATACTCACTTAGTCTTCTATCTCAATTCCTTCCCTTGAATCAGCGACTTTGACAGGTCCCAAGAATCTATTCCACTACCCTTCACAGCTTCAGTGCCATTTCTACCACTCCCCTTCTACTTACGCAGCTTGACTTCTCGGTGCAAAGTACAAAACAGCTGGACCTGAAGGATAACTTCAGCTACACTTCAGAAGACGAGGGGTATTAGAAGTAACGAAAGTCTAGCACAAGGCTCAGAGCTTATATCTATAATTACTTTTTTTTGTAACCCCTGACGTTATCGGTTTCAGTAGCAGAACAAATGTGTCAATTAGTAAGCTTCAAATGGGTACACAGAACTACCATTATTATTCCTACGCTACGTCAGGGGATAAGCAGCAGTCCACACCACTGCACTCTGTCAATCAGAGTCCCCACGGTATCAGATACCAGCCCGAAGCATCTCAAATAGCAGATCGCTATCAGGCACAAATTCAGAAGAGCGCTCGTCGTTTTCTCTGAGCTAAAGTGCTTTCTGTTCAGCTGAATAAATAAGCCAAAGAGATACCTAATATTGAGTCTCTGGGGAGGGCAGCTCTCAAGCCAAAGAAAGTAGGACAGGGCCAGAGAAAGCACTCCAGCACTGAAACGGAACTGAACCGGAGGGATTGCAGAGGGAAGTAGATCACAGGCATTAACCCTCCAGCTGCTGAAAGCCCCTCGACCAACGCAGCACTAAATAGTTGGAGTGTAAAGTAGCGCTCTGCCGCGGCACAAATTTTACCCCATCACAAATGTATTAAGCTGCCACATTTAAATGCTTAAATGCGCTGCACCAGTGCTCAAAATGGGCTACCGGTAGCACAGATTAACAGACTAATCTGAAAAATAGTGCCTCTCCTCCAAATGGGATACCTCCATTGAACAATAGGTAGGCCATTTGGAGAGGCAGAAATGACAGCTCAAAATGGGCTACCCTGTGTTTTAAATAAAATGTACAGGTTTTAATCCACTAAACCCCGGGTAGCTCATCTACAGAGGCAAAAATGACCCGTGTTGACTAAGTGTCTTGACTTTATATTATATTATTATTGTACAACAGATAAAACCAAATATACATAATGAAAAGGATTACTTAATGAACCAAGTTTATTATACGACAAATACAAACAATTGTACATAATGAAATAGCCAGTATCGAGCTATTATTTAATCCCAAGCGAGATCAAAAAGGGTAATGCAGACGCTAAATACTCTCCCTCTGTTCCTGGGCTGTTCAGGAAGGTTAGGAGCCTGCACTCTCCATTGTAAGAAATACGTTATGACTGCTGCCATAATGCTCTTTCCTATCAGCTGCTTTCTGACTTTTTCTTTGTGTATTCTTTGCATATAATTAAGGCTTGACACGCCTTAAAATGCACGGCTAATGAGCGTCGGAGCGCATTGTGGCGGTGCTAACACGGCCTTAACATGTCAAAAGTGTCATGATACAAACGGGGCAATTTTAAGGCCGGTATGAACTCAGCACTATGGCCTTAATGCCATCACAAATGCTCGATACATCTCCCCCCAAGAGAGCATTTCAGCAGGGATACAAATGGGCACATTAAGACCTGATCAATTCTGCATGAACTGCATCCTTATATATTTTTGTCAATTCGGCCCCCAGTTCTAAGCCCCCTTGGTTCAATTGTTTTTATTTTCCAGGTGGTTAATATACATTCTGTTCTACCCTGCCTATTCCTCCCCCTTCCCTCCTTTCTCTCTCGTTTCTCAACTCTTTTGATTCAACCCCTACTATCTTGGCAGTTACCCAGCTCTCCACTTTACCAGCTGTCGCTCATCAATATAAATGAGCTGCTCAGAGGGGAGAGCGCCCCCTACCTGGTTTAGAGGGCTCCTGCAGGACTGTGGAGGAGAGACTCCAGTCCCTCAGTCCCAACCTTACAGCCCACGGCCATCATTTATTCATGAAACACCTGTTCTCCTTGTAAACAACAAAACAGAAAACTGATAGCCAGATTCTCTCCTTCCCACTGCTTCCCACCGTAGCCACACAAGGATCAGCTTTTAAAACATCTAATGATCTGTTATAAAAGTTTTAACAAGGAATAACAGTTTATTACAATAACATTTTAATGACACATTACCAGTGTAAAGCTTTGTGTTATAAAGTATTTATAAGCTTTTTATAAATGCCCTCAGTAAGGTATGCTTATTAGAGTGTATTCATATCAACTGTCTAATATATCTTCAAACAGTTGTTAATTATCTTCCACATTTAGCTGTGATCTCCTGTACAGAATCGCCTACTGTACACAGTAAAATAATGGTGCTGTCAACAGCAGTGGATCTTTAGATAGCATTTTATGGTTTAATGGGCATGCTTAATGGCCCTGAAGGGATTCTGAGTAGTGCTAGGTTCCTTTGTTTTTAAATCCCTCAAGTTGATACAAATGGTGCTTGATTTTAGCTAGATGTGACTCCAGATTTATAACGATTCCTGGCTGCAGATTGTAATTGAGATGGTGGTGAAGGTTTTTACTCAGAGCTTTAGACACACATCCTAATCAGAACTTCAAATCTGGATATGTAGCCTGTCAGTAGCCTTCATAAAAAAAGCAAAAAAAAAAGCTGCTGAACTTTTAGTATTGATTTCTAAGACAACTAAACCACTTTTAATTCCCTGTCACTTCGATACAAGATCCCTCATAAAATGTTCCCCTAGTGTAATAAAGCACAGTGAAAGCAAGGTAAAGCATAAGTAAGCATTGTAAAGAACAGCGAGGTATGGTAAAGCATATTAACAAACTTGGAAAACCAGAGTAAACTATGATAAATGCATAGTACAACATGGGAAAAGCGCAGTGGAAAACTGCAAAAATACCACGGTCAACTATTCAATGGGGTCCACGACACAGAGTTCCAATAAGAAAAGAAGTGTGGCTCTCACGCTGTATGTCGATGGTGATGCTGGTCTCCTTCCCGTTGGGCACGGCCTTGTTGGAAGCCCTGCAGATGATCTGCTGGCCGGTCTCGATGTTGGAGGCGGAGATGTAGAGCGTGCTGACCGTGCTCTCCCGACGGCCATCCCGCAGGAGCGTCTGTGACGAAACAAGAGGGTTACTGTCTGTGCTTGGGGAACAGAAGGAGAACTGTAGCATAGTTAAGCACTGGACGAGCAGAAGCAAGTTCTGGGACAAAGGAGAAGCATCGTGGTGCCACCTCTTAGGCACAAAAAACAGGGAACGGAAATCTAGAAATCCTATAGTCATCCAAAAGGTAACATTGATAACTATTGTAATATTGACACCCCATTAATACTGTGTGTCCATTGCAGTAATAGTGTAGCTTGATTGATCTAACTTCTGCTCAACTTACTGTGCTAGCATTGCAGGGTTGCCGTTGTAATCTACATGGATGCGGAAGCACAACATTTAAAACAGGATAATATTTAAAACCAGGATCTTTTAATGTCCAGGGAAGGCATACTGAAATCCCAGGACACCTTCCTCAAAATCAGGAATCCAGGGAAAACAGGGACAGGTGGACACACTAGCAAAACGTGATGAGCCCATGGAAGCAGGGTCAAAAACGGTAAGCCTTATAAAAAGCGACCAGACTCAAAGAAGCATGGTCAAGCATGGTAAAGGATAAAAGTGTGTTGTAATACTCTGGATACTAAAAGACTTTAAAGATTATTTTAACAAACGTCCTCAATGTCTTCTGAACGACGACTTCTAGTCGAAACGCTTGTCAAAGTTTCTTTTACTAGGTAAGGGTTAGGCACAGGGAGCACAGAGAGGGAAGCATAGGACAGCACAGGAAAGCATAGGGAAGAATATTAAAATAAATGGTAAAATCATGATAAAACTTACAGAGATTGGTTAAGATAATGCTACTGAGTCAAAGTTATTTTTTTCTCTCTTTTACAGTTTTAGCCCACTTTCTGAGTTAGATTAACATTATTACATTTCAAATCACGAGTCAGAAATCAGACCTCAAAGCATTTTTTTTAATTGGAATATAATCGTTTGAACAGAGCTCGCTATTGTAGAAATATGAAAAGTCTATTTCTAACCATCTGCCCAAACAATTCAGTCATGGCTTACGTGGGAGGTAGGCTAAGTAGCTCCCATTTCCCTAAACCATCATTCCCATCCACTATTACCCCTGTCTGCTGAGGTTATAAAGATGTGACAAAGGAACCACATTTACATCGCTATTAAAGTTACATCTTAATTGCCCTTCCCTCGGAGTTGCAGAAAACTGACAGACTGTTCTGTAATAGCAGTAATTAATTCTACATTTCTCTCCTTTCAATTTTAAAAAGTAATGAAACCTTATATTAAAATTCTACCTAAATGATCTGAATAATACATGCATATTAATGTTCCAAGAATCTTGTTATTATTATAGTGGGGGGGGGGGGGTCCAGAACATGTCTGGTTAGCTTAGCACTGGCATGAGGTTCCATTGGATTCCATACCTGGAAGCTGGGGGGGGTGGGGGGGGTGTAGCCACTTCTGAATGAGTGGGGCCAGGTGACACCCAAACCCTGCAAAAAGTAACCATGCTCTTGGAGCTTTAATGTGAGGAGAACCAAAGCTTTAAAATCTATCTATCTATCTATATCAATTATGGATATGCAGATTTTTCAAGGACCACTCTGTAGATTATCTAGATGCTCTCTGGTAACTAATCATGTCCTGTTCCGTAGGTTGGATTGCATCTAGACCACATCTGATTAAGACTTCCCTGGCAGCGCAGGAGAATGATAGGAAAGAACCAGTTTAGTCCTTTGATGTGTAGCCGTATAAGAACAAGGGGACCAGAGCTAATAAGATCTTTGCTAGAAAGGAAGACAATTAATTTTAAACTCCTGGTTGGCGCTAACTTTGGGTTTAGTCAATGAATACTTCTTTAAGACTACTTTGGTGAGTTTCCCTGCTTCTCCGACGTCCCCCCAGATATTAGAACAACTGCTGAACAACATTGCCAGGATCTTGCATATGCTTCCATTATCATAACCCTGGAAAGGGGCTGAACAGTGAAGAACATGCACCCCCATTGTTATCAACTTTGCATTAGCAGAGTCTCGAAAGAACTACTCAATGTTGGACTGTAGGCAGGGAGAGCACCGCTCCCCCACTTCTCTTGGGCAGGGAAAGCACCACTCCCCCGCTTCTCTTGGGCAGGGAGAGCACCGCTCCTCCACTTCTCTTGGGCAGGGAGAGCACCGCACCCCCACTTCTCTTGGGCAGGGAGAGCACCGCTCCCACACTTCTCTTGGGCAGGGAGAGCACCGCTTCTGTACTTCACGTGTAGAATATTGAACTGTTTTGCTCCTATTATTATATGGAGATATACATGTGTATAACCCATACAAATAAGGAAAGAATACAATAACCGTAAGAAACCCCTGAGAGATAAACAATGAAAAAGGTTTGAATATAGCATGCATGGTCTGGAACAACAGGTGTGAATAATGTAGAGAGGTGAAGGGAACCTGTATTAAAACTGTGCTAAGGTGTCAGAGTTTTAAAGTTAGTTGTGATAATTGGAACAGTTCTTATTTTTAGACCCCTATATAAGAAATAATGTAGATAAAATAAGCTAAACATTTATTTAAAAGATAAAACTCAATCGCAACAAACAAATAAAGGATACCTGTGGGCTTACACATCTTTTTTTCCAAACAGATGCACTTCTGTTCCAAAACCTCAGTCTCATTAAGCGACTGCAATAGGACAGTGAGACGAGCTGATTCTGGACCAAACCATTCAATATATACAAGGGGGGGTGTTACGCATAGGAATAATAATAACAATGATGGCGGTTTAATCATGTGTGTATTACTGTATGAAGTGTGTGAAATATATGTACAGTATTTGTATATTTAATATAAATAGCTGTAAGTCTAGTTGCTTTACAATAATACTCAATACCTGTCTGAATTTGTAATCAATTGGTACACTTGTTAGCCCTTTCAAATACCGTAACTACTAGTGATAAAGTGCGGTTCTGTTGAGTGTATGAGGAAACAGGGACTGCAGGTGGCGTGGTAGGGTTGAGGTGGTGGTGGTGGTGGGGGGGGGGGGTTAGATAATAGCGACCCCTCGCTTCTAAATATAGCACTACACCACTGACTACAGGTGTTAAGGATATGGAAATAGATGCAGAAATCTCAGGAGCGATTGAAGTACATCCTATTATGTTCCAGGGTTAGAGAAACTTTAGTGGGGTTTTATTTGATGTAAACCAAACACCTCACGTTAATACATTTTTCTTGCCTATTTTCCCTTTTAAAAACCTTCATTCGGTGTCTTCCAGAGCCTACCTTTAATTTCTGCAGTACGCACTACTGTAAGTCAAGAAGGTTAATTAGCTTGAAAAAAAAAAAAAAAACGCGGTTACAAGAAAATGCAAATGACTCTCGTTTGAAATTAATATTCTGCTCTGCAATTAGACAAACTACATGTCTCGCAGACGAGGAAAATATTACATTTATATATTTTTTTTATTAAATGTTAATTAGTAACACTTTCCAGAGTTTTTTTTTTTTTTTTTTAGTGAGAGCTGTTAAAAGTCTAATTATATTGCAAACTTTACGGAGATGAAGGCTGTCTGAAAAAGAAGGGAAATTGAGGGGCTGATAGAGCAGTCACTTTGAAGGTTAAAGACTCTTATCTACAGAGGAAGAGATAAGCTCAGCTCAGCTTCACAGCCCTGACATTCCTATCCGTAAAATAATCAATTCTAGATAAATGACTGCGTTTTCATTCCCCACATTATCATCCAAGAGCTAAAATATGTATGTGCTGGGTGCAAATCTGTGACCACGCACGCCGCAAGCGAGCCTCTTACCACTGTACTGAAGAGCCAGGATTATTTTAACAAGCAGTTATAGATGCTTTAACCTTACCTCATATATATATATATATATATATATATATATATATATATATATATATATATATATATTTATATCCCCTCACCGCAGCAATTTCCCCCACAGCTGAGGAGAACTGAAGGTTCAGTGGGTGTCCTCCGACCCCACGACCGAGCCAGTTTCCTCTTCTCCACCCAGACCAGTCCTACAGGTGGCCGGTAGGGTTTGCTGTAGTGTGATGAGGAGAATCCCCAATAAAGACCAACAACTTCGCACAGCCAGGACGCTCCCCTGCGCTCCCCTGACTGTATGACTCGCCCTGCACACCACACATCCATGCTTTTACCAGGTGAGCCACTCGGGGACCCCTTATCTATAAAACATTATTAGGTAAACCTTATAGGGAACAAAGTGAAATAGATAACGTTCGGCTGCTTACTGTATACTGTAGGTGCGGACTAACCAGAGCGAGAGGGCTGCATGATGCCTTCACAGAGGCTTTTCAAAGGAAAGATTTCAGGAATTTAAAAAAATGGCAAGTGTGACTCAGAAAGTTAGTCCCGACACAAACAGCGCCCCCTACCTTGGAATACATGGCTCCGTTAAGCACCTCTCCGTTCCGGATCCAGATGATGGTGGCGGCAGGCTTGGCGTTATTGGCCCGGCAGGTCAGGTTGAGGGGGTCCCCAGCCCTCAGGCTCACTATGGGACCCCCGTTGATCACTGGGTCATCAGGGGGCACTGAAGGAAAGTGGAGAGAGGAGTTCACAAATCAATAAGATACAGGGTTACAAGGATTGAAACGAATAGTTAGATTGTAGAAACAGAGTCATGCAAATGTCAAGTTTGTGTAAGCATGTTAAATGTGTGCATATGATATTGGCGTACGACTGAGAGAGAGAGAGAGCAAGAGAGAGAGAGAGAGAGAGAGAGAGAGAGAGAGAGAGAGAGAGAGAGAGAGAGAGAGAGAGAGAGAGAGAGACTGACACTGATTGCAACCTTTACGTAAACAAGCGCTGATCACCCCAGTTCTATTCAAACTCCAGTAAATTATTGATTGGGTTCTTTGCTCATTAGAGAGCAGATCTGGGGCAGGAGGGAAATCAAAGGCAGCAGCGGCAGCTGCTACACATCAGCAAGAGAGAGAGAGATAGATAGAGAGAGAATGTGATGTTATTTTGTTAACATCACATTCCTTTTTTTGTTATTATTTAAAAATGGATGTTTAATTCACAACCTTCACCCACCTCACACAGCGCACTGTTAAAGCACCACTTTGTTTTGAACCCCTCCAAATCACCAGTCACTTTGTAAAAAGAAAATTCAATTTTAAATCTGGTGACAACCAGTACCCTAAAAATATCAACTACATTATCCCCTCCCGGTCCCCCTCTCTTTGCCTTGTGGGATTTTAAAATGGCCAGTTTAGCTTAACCAACAATAAAATTAGCCGTAGAGCACGCTTCTCTCTTTTTGGCATAATAGTGGTACAAGGTACAAGGATTTCTCTTCTCCCCCTGCATGTTTTATCTCTAACCTTTGCATAATCAGCAATGGAGGCAGTCTAACTTAGTGGTTAGAGTAGAGGACTGGGAGTCAAGGGATCCCAGCTTATCCACTTACTGTGCGACCACTAGAAAAGTACTAAGTGATACTTAGTTTCCAAACTGGCTGAAGTCTCAAGGTAGTCCACATTACAAAGCCACCCCTAACAGAACAGTTTGAAAAAGCCACTGGGGTACGATTGTAATGGCAGTGTATCACTGCATAACCACGCAAATAGGCTCCTATGCTTATGTAATGAAAGTGTGCTTATATGCGAGATAAGTGCATGGACTTGTGTGTGAGACTTATAGACTAATAGATTATAGACACAGGTAGAAAAATATGAAAATCTATGACAAATTCCTTTACAATGCTTTAATGTGGTGCTTATACTAGGAGACAGGCACATTGTATATGAAACCAAAAGATAAGAATAAATTGCCACACCTATTTGTGTGATTATACAGTGCCCTGCTTCACCAGCAATGGCTTTGCACTGTAGTTCTGATATGTAAGCGCACTGTGTGATGAATCTTCTCCTAGTGGCTGATGAGTTAAAAATACTGACATCAGCATAAGACCCGTACTGACCTCTCCACTACAGGGCTTGCTCTTCAGCTGAATGGTAAGACGTTCGTCTTTGAACCGCATGGTTTGTGCTTCGTGTCCAGCCCTTGCCTTTCCATTCAATTCAATGGCCTGAGATGCCAATTCATTACAGCCTTTGTAGAAACTCCTGTGCTACCATTGCCCTGGGTGCAAAACCATTGCTTTGCCATTAGCAGTGAATATCAGATCTTGCACTGAACATCAGCGATGTGTGGTCCTCCATGTGCCAAATTATTTAAAGAGCCTCAATGCATGTATGAATACATATCTACTAACTTCACTGAATCTATTTTTAATTAAAATAATACATTTCTCTACAACTGCTTTAATTGGCAGGGATATGTATTTTACAAGCTACACTTTTTAATGATTGACTTAAAAAGCAATTATTATTTATGATTAACTAGACTATATTAAACTTAATTTACAGATCACCTCTTAATTACAGTTAACACCATACTTTGTAGGCTATAACAAGCATAAAATCACAGATGAAATAAAGTGTTCCAAAGTTTCCTCCGGTACCACTGGCTGATAACTAACCTGGGGTATTAAAAGACTTTAGAATGGTCTTTCTGTGTTGAATCTGTACACGTTTACTCCATTGATGTGTTTTAGATTTGGATCACGTACGGTACAGTAGTCCATTCAAATTTCAGTATGCTTTTAAATGCCATTTTTAAAAGGATGCAAGTGGTTTCATTTCTTGCTTCTGTATTGCCCCCTCAAGCTTCCCCCTATTCAGAATCTGCTTCGGTGCAGTACCAGCCTATGGGGTGATATTAGTAGCTGTCAAAAAAGGCTGTTTACATTGTCTAAGCTTTTGGAAGAAACGTACATTGCGGTCCCTGTGAATACAAAATTAGAGCGATCGATATCATAAAAAAAATTAATCGCCATGACCTACATCTGTAAATAAGTAGCACTTTACATTAAGCGTCTCCAATTACTGTGTATTGACATAGTAGTTACTTAGTAAATACATGTGTACTTACACATATTAAAATGTTATTATGCATAATTACAATGTACTTAATGTGAATATATTTTTGCACGATATAACCCTAACCCTAACCCTTTTCTGATACAATTGTGTACTTACATATATCCTGCAAAAAGATGTACACATTAAGTACATTGTAAATATGCATAATAACATTGTAATTATGTGTAAGTACACATGCATTTACTATGTAACTACTATGTTAATGCACAGTAATTAGAGACACAATATGTTACCCAATATATGTGGCTCCACAATATCCCTGTTACTAAGCATAAGAAATCCCCAGTCAGTGGGGCAGGGAATATATATCAACCCCACTTTTAAACAGCAGTCCAGCTACACCACTGTGTGTGCACCAATTTACTGCATTTACAGTGAAGACACCTCACCCAGAGCAGTCTTTCTGCAAAGCGATCTTGACTTCACCATTGCATCACAGAGGCATGCCATTTCTTAAACGAATGTGTGAGTGTGTGAGTGTGTGTGTGTGCAAGCTCAAAGCTCAAAATAAATGAAATCACATACAATAAAATGGGGCCAGCAAGGCTTGCAGAACCTCGTTAAGTGCTCCGTGTTCACTTAGCCAAGTGTATGCCCGCGGTCGCAATGCTGGGGAGATCTAATCCCATCAAGTACGATGAGCACCACTGCCTCCGAGCAATGAGCGCACTGCTGGGAGATGGGAACGAAATGAGTCGGAAGCCATTTTTATCATCCAAACCGCATTTCAGCTGGATGTGTCTGAAATGACTTTATGACACCAAAGGGGGCATGGCGGAAAACATACTGCAAATGGTGCTCTCCGTCTGCAGCGCTGTCACAGCCGGCCTCCTGCATCTGTGAGTCTGTGACTCAAGGATGTGCACTGAGCCGTGCATGGACTGAGCAAAATGCTTTTTCACATTCCTGCAGTATGTTCGAATCAATCTATTTTACACCATCAACGTGCAGTAATACTGGGTACCTGTACCAAATGATATTCAACACAGTGGCTCCTTACTAAGCTATTGCCATTAGGGTGCTATGATCCCAAGTTATCCATCAGTGCAAAACCCACACGTTCTCTGTTGTTCAATAGGTAGGTCATGTGTAGATTGTAATGCAAATGAAAAATGCTAGCTGCCTAAAAGGGTAAGCCAGCTATCAACTTGCTAATCTATTGAGGAAAAGGGTCAGTCCTGTACTATCACATGGGGGCAATTGCCAAGTCATACAGAAATGCACCCTATGCTATCCATGGAGAGGCCGTATCACAGAAACCAATTCCCTTCTCAGATCCAGTTTTTTAGTGCTACGGTTGGGGTTTCCCCTCACCACAGTCACTTGCATCCCTGGCAGCAGCTCGAAGGCTCGTTACCAATCACCATTACTGGGCTGTTTGCAAACTCGGCACACCCCTAAATGGTTCCAAATGAGCACTTTACCGTAGCCATTCAATAGCTGGCTAGTGGCACAGAGTGATTGTCCTCTTGTAATTACGGGTTTGCTTTACAGAATCACTGTTTAATGGTCAAACTGCACATTTCTTTCTGCGTTTGTTTTTCTTGCCCTTACACCTTACTTGTATATATTTTTTATGTTTTCTATATTTATATGAATTTACTTATTTTATATATATATATATATATATATATATATATATATATATATATATATATATATATATATATATATATATATATACTGTATATATATATATATATATATATATATATACTGTATATGTAGCAATAGCTAGCATGTGTACTTTTTTGCTTGGACATTGTCTATAAAAAGCATTCTTGAAATTAGTACATATGGATGCCTAAGTATACCAGATCAAGGTACCTTTACTCGGAATCTGAGTCCCCAGTGAGTAGTTACAATAACAAGTTTTAATTAAAACATAGGAAACGTAGCAGATTTTGTATCCAGTGGTGCCACTGAAAATCTAAAGTCTCAGACTTATGATTTGATTATTATAATTATTTGTATCTTGGGGAGGGGGAACAAAAAAGTTTGGAGGGCAAGTCTCAAATCAAACATGATTCATGGCTTGTTAAACTGTATTACATCACAATACGGAAAGAAAGAAAGAAAGAAAGAAAGAAAGAAAGAAAGAAAGAAAGAAGATATTTGCATAGAATAGATTTTTTTTTTCTTAGTTGGTTTTACCAACACTTATGTTGAAATGTTCATTGTATATATGCTGGACACATTACAGCATTCTTACATTCTTACATTCTTACATTTGAAAAGGTGTCCTTTAACCAAGAGAGTGTAATGTCTGAATGATATTTTGGTGCCTAATTTGATTAAGCATCACATACAAACTCAAACACTGTCAGCATATAAAAGTAAAGTGCCAGAACATTTTCTGGAATAAAATGACTCTTAATTTGTAATCTTGGCAACGCATGATGAAAATGGAAGAGCATTTGTTTGCGCAGCCATGCCAGGTTGGAAATGACAGATCTCAAGGCTGTTTCTTTTTCTTTTCTTTCAGGAACGAGTGACATCTGTTGAAATGCCGCATTGCTTTCAACTCGCGCCCGTCAAACGCTCCAGTCCCGCTTCCAAGAGACGAATGCATAGGAGCTGCAAGGTGACAAACACAGTGCGTTTAGAGACGTTTCCAGCAGGGCTCTCAATCTGAAAGCTGCCGGCTGCTCTCCGTGGCTGTTTACTGGTCTGAACACAGAGCCCATTCTCAATAACTGATGCTTTCGATTGGATTGGAGAAGCACAGCCCTAGTTTTAATTGTATGGGTTTGCTTGATACAGTAGCTGCCTTCAATGCAACTGACTGCACTGTGGTTTATTACTCGCTTCTGCCTCTATGCCTGTTTGTTTACAAGACAGAATTATAAAAAGCATTTGACTTCAGCCAATTTGTCTTCAGAAAGGAAACGATCCCTGAAACATTGCCATTTAATAAATGTACCATAAAGTTCAATACACACCCAGATTGGATTCCTGTCTAGTCCCAAGCATGATCTGGAAATGCAGCCGTTGGCTGTAATATTTAACAACACTGAACGACCAAACTTTGTGGGGTGTATTTGTTCTGCATTCGCCAGGGTATAAAAGCAGGTTGTGGGGTGCATCGAAATCACTTTAGTCCCCCAAATAACACATTTTTAGGAGACAAATAAAAAAAGTGAAATATTCTGAAACTCACCCTGTTCAATACAGATAACAAAAACCACAGAAAAAGAGAAATGCTTTTTAGAAAATGGATAAGAAAAAAAAAAATCCCATTAAAATTATTAGTCCCAGGCACCCTGATCATGTGGCACAAGATGGGGCTGTTCACTGTGGCTTGAATAGCCAGCAAGGTGGTGACCAGGGCAACATAACCCTAAACAGCTCTGGTCTTGTGCTTTTGATCCACAAACACAAAAAGCAAATATATATTAATCAGAAAATAGGTCCGTGTGCCTTCGATGTCGCCATTTCTCTTACTTTGTAAAGATTTTGTGTGAAAATGTTTGTTAACTGCACAGTGTAGGTCTGTCTTACAGCGCAGCAGTAACATTGCAACATCTCATTCATGACTATCTCCTAATGTGGTCATCTACCGGAAATACACAAATAGGACCTCTGAATCTCTTATTTCCAGCAGGGCTGTCTCTCACAAAAGAGTTAAAGGGCCAGGTCGACGGTGGGATAAGAACTAAGAACTACACACTTTTTTGAAAAGGTAATAAAATCATTTTCCAAACACCGGCAACCGTAAACAAGTAGAGTGGAACATGCTGGGCTATCTTTGACTCTCAAAACAAGTTGCAGGCTTATTTGGGAGACAGCAGTCAACCTTTGAAAAACCACTGCGGCATTACAAAATTAAATAAGAAGGAGAACATTGGATTCACAGAAAATGGTGTTGGAGCGAGGAATAAAGAATAATGACACCATGCATCAGGCAGTCCATCAATCATCTTAGCAAGTAGAGAAAAAAAGGAAGCAAGAAGCAAAGGCAGCTATAGTCAATTGTATACAGCATGATGTATGAAGGAGTACCGTTCTACTCCTACACAGCCCAAGGCCCTCACAATATTGACACACCTGTTCATCCCATTGTTGTGCAGTGATTGTTCATCATGCCCACTGTGTGTAAATTGTGCAGTAAACCTCATCTGTAAAAGCTTGATGGATCTGTTGCACAGCATATGAAAAATGAGTCTTCCTGAGTCATCAACTATACAGAAGATACATGATGGTTTAATATCACTAGTTATCTCCTTGAGTAATGTCAGAGCCATAACCAACAAAATGCTTCACCCAGAAGTTATTTTACAGCAGTGGTTCTCAAACTGGGGATACCCCTGGGTCTCTGCAAAGGTTACCCAGGGGGTCCCCAAGAGGTTTTAGAAACTACTCTTTTGTAAAACAACACACATATTCTATTTAATGTACATTGCGGTGGTGTGAGACTTGCAAGGTCTTAAAACATCTGCTTTCATGGCTCGGCTGTGAGGAGGAAACAGGGATATTAAACTGAAGACCACCAAGCTTTAGAAATGTCACTTGTAAGACTGTATGGTTAAGTGTGGTGCTTATAAATAAACAAGCTACAGGAGGCTCACAGGGTGTGCTGGACAAGCCTTTTATTAACAGCAACCTCTATTGTTCAGTAAAAGTGATCGTCATATTGTGGGACGCCCACCCATCTTCAGTTCTTAGATTTAGGGTTCAGGTTGGTGGGGTGACACTGGCAAAGCAAGAGAATTATTAAAACTGTGAACTTTTGTATATATATATATATATATATATATATATATATATATATATATATACACACAATAATAATAAAATAAAATAATTAACAGAACAGCATGTGTGTTTAACAGCGCTCCAAATGTCAAACACAGAAAGATCAATACAAGCTCCATCTGCAGAGATGAGATCTGGTGTGTGAACAGCGAGCAGCTGTGTTCAAGGTAAATGTTACCAATAGTGGAAACTGAAAAACTTCCTATGGCCGCTCTCCCAGGTCCATTTAAAAGCAGAGGTGACCTTTATGTCGTCATCGCTGCCTCCCCTGCAGGCCTGGACTGACGTTTATTGACTGCTGAGGAGCTGAATTTTATTTGCAGGTTGACTGGCTAGCTTTGGGGTTTGCTGGGGAAATAATTAGCCTCAGGGGTCCCCTGATCGTTCCTGGGGCTCATGTTTAATTCAGCAGCGGAGCAGACGGGGGTACTCCTATCATATCCAACAGAGGGCAAAGGTCAAGCAGGTAATTTACTAATCTCCACTTCATCCAGACTCTTTCCTCTTTTTAAAGTTCACCACATTTTGTATAGTTTTACTGCAATATGATCCTTGCTCATGCACTCTGTTTTCTTAACGGTCGGTGAAAAACCACAAAGCAAGTGACACAGTTCGTGATCCGTGCAGTTTGGCAGAATTGTTGTGCATTCAAGCGAGACTCCCTGAGAGACATGTCAATAAACTTACCGGAGTGTGCATGGATACAGTATTTCCACTGGATGATTGTAGTGTGCATGCATGAATCTGCTTTCTTTTTGGAGCACACCGTACAGGGGTTGTGAGCATAGCTTCTAAAGTCACCAATCTGTGGGCCATTCTGGAGAAGAGCTTTAACAATGGCCAGTGGTCACAAGTCCCTTCAGAACAATATCAACCTTGCAACTTTTTTTCCACCAGTGCGGTTCTGGCTGCCCACTCCCTGTTGACAGTGTTATGGCGTGTGTTTCTATGATCTTTCATGAAATTGCAATCGCTCTAAGTGGTTCTGAAGCTCCAGTACTGATTGTCAGCATTTTTATTATTTCCATCTTTACCTGGATTTCAGCTTGCTTTGAGCTTGAACAATACCAGCTGCCTGGAGACCTGCCAGCTACGTCTTCATTCCATTCAAGCCATGTGACAATAGAACCTTTCAACCTCTCTCTCGCTCTCTCACACTATGTTAGAATTAAACAAATGAGACCGACGTGCACTGAGACGTTGCTGCTCACTGCTTGTGTTTTCGATTTATCTTCTTCAGATTGGGTTCGGGTTCAGTGAATGTTCTGCATTGCGATGGGATCATGCGCGAGACAACCCCAACTCAAACACGAAAAGATTTTGGTGTTCTAAACATTTTAATTAACCCCAACCCAATGGGGTCGACCCGGTCTAGATGGGGGCGTTTTTTAAACATGTGTCTTTGTTAGGAGTGGTGTTCAGATCGGGCTTAGCTGGAAACAAAAAGGTATAAAACTCAACTGAAAAAAGGCAAACGATGCCCTCCTCCAGTGTTTCAAAAATAAAATCGTTTCATTTCCCTTTGCAAGCAGCGTGCCGTAATGAAGGATGCCGGGCTCTAATTTGTCTTCTCTTTTCTTGCCGACTGCTGCGTCCCCTACAGATCATTAGTTTCACTTTTCATTAGGAGAGATCAATAGCGCAGACCGGCCGTTCGACACGGTGATACCATGCTTCAGCAACCTCGCTCACTCACTCACTCACTCGCCTGCTCGAGAGAGGAGGAGAGGAGGAGGGAGAGAGTGAGGGGAGAGGAGACTGAAAGAGGGAGGAGAGAGGAAAGAGGATGAAGATATACAGCAGATGGGGGAGGGAGAGGGATGAGAGAAGAAGACAGGAGGAAGAGAGAGAGGTGGATGGAGGGAGAAGAGAGGAAAGTAAGTGGGTGTAAGATATATGCTGTAGAGAGATAAAGAGAAGAGAGACTGGAACTGTAAATTTAACTGAGATAAATCTCTCTCTCTCTCTCTCTCTCTCTCTCTCTCTCTCTCTCTCTCAATTTTTCAATTTCAAGTTTAAGTGCTTTATTAGCATAACTGATTATTACTCGTGTTGCCAAAGCAATGATGGGTAAATTCCAGCTTTAGAATTTAAAAGAACATTTAAAACATATGTAAATGTTACATGAAGTAAATTAAACAAAAACAACATAGTATACTTAAAACAAATCTCTCTCTTTCTCTCTCTCTCTCTCTCTCTCTCTCTCCCTATATATATATATGTGTGTGTTCTATTATGCTGCCTATACTGTATACGTTTCCTAAATTAAAATAGTTTAACATTGTGCTTTATTTTTAAAATTAAAATATGCATTGAAGACACAGCATGAGAAGTTACTGTATTTTGTGACTGAATCTCTCCCTTGGTACCAGAGTGTTAGTTTTCTCTCCCAATCTCTTTGAACACAACCCTTCCTGAAGGAGCTCTACAGCACTCACCAAGCACAGTGAGCCTGGCCGGGCGTGACCTCATGGCTGCCTGGATTGCCTGGCATTCATAGATAGCATCGTCCATCAGCTCCACTCTCTGGATCTTCAAGTGATGCTCTCCGGCGCTGTGGTCCCCAACTACTGAGTAACGGGGGTATCCTGTACAGGAGAGAGAGAGAGAGAGGACACCTCAACATCACCCCAGACTGAGAGACGAATCTGCAACTGCAGGAATACTAAAAGTAACCAGTAGATTTGTAGGTAACACTTTACTGTGTATTTACAAAGTAACATAGTAAATACATGTGCACTTACACATAATTACACTGTTATTATGCACAGTTCCAATGCAATTAATGTGTATTTTTTGCATGATATAACTCCAGTACTAACCTTAACCCTAACACTGATCTAACCCTAACGGTATCTAACCCTAACCCTAGCCCTTTTCTGATACAATTGTTTACTTACATATATCGTGCACAAATATTTACACATTAAGTACATTGTAAGTACACATGTGTAAGTACACATTTATTTACTATGTAACAACTATGTAAATACACAGTAATTAGAGACACAATGTAAAAGTGTTACCGATTTTAATTGCAAGAGAGTAACTGTTATTTACCTCATGCTAATATTGGACTCAGCTTTCTCTCAGATAAAATTAGATCGTAGTGGTAGGGACCAACCCACATCTTCGCTGTAATATATGAGCCTTCAGCACTTTTCCTCCAGGTAATGGAGCTGAAGTTTTATGCTAGCTCCAGTGATCAGCCTATCTGCACCCTCCCTGGCACACACACAACGGTGGTGATGCTGGCTCCAGGGATCAACCAAAGCAAGCAAGTGCATATTTTGGCTCATTTGAAACACAACAAAAAAATCTACTAGCACTGCCCTTGATTAACCTCCCCCATCTAAATCAGAGACACAGGAAAAACGTGGACACACATTCCAGCCCACCAGCACCTCATTCCTCCCCCACCAAATCATAGCTTAGCATACACTTTTTCCCCCTGCAAATTTACAATGTTACCCCCAGGGCACAAAGTGCCATAATAAGTGTAAGCCAGTTGCAAGGGCAGTCATTCATTCCAATCCCTGGGTCTCTGCACTGCCCGATATACAAAGAAGCTTTAAACACGGGTTTATGTCCACAGTCATAGGATGCGCTTTTACTAAAAACATTGTTAGCCTTCTTAAAGTAGTACTGTAGTTTGTGACAGAAGTCCCTAATGTTCTCTTCATTACATCAGAAGGATGACTGACTGAAATCAGACTGTATTGTCTCTCTAAACATTTAAAATATGCGCCCGTTATCAGAGACTCTGATTCGGAGTGTACCATCAAAACTGGTATGTAGGGAATTGAACACTGATTGTTTTGTTCCTAGTGCCAATTCAATGGAAAGAATTTGATTTCCACACAGAAAACAGATCGCTTCATTAGTGCCCAGGCACCGATATTAGACTGGTCGGGCACCATATAAGCATTTTCATAACAAATCTGTGAAGATTCTTACATTAATTCTTAAGTCAAGGTTCTGACTATAGAACAAAGTACCAGAACAGCTTTCCTACAGCACTGCTCCCTAGCGCCTCAGCATGGCAGCTGTCTGGAATGGGCTGGGCGCGGCACTTTACAGGGGTCATCAATTCAATTTTGAACCAGCTGATGCAATTTGGACCTTTTGTTTACTATGCAATAACTGCTTACATGCTCTGATAGCAAAGGTCAGAGGAATATATATCAGCCTGCTTCTTGAAAAAATCTAGGCTTGAACCCATGACTTTTTGCACCAAAAACAAGAATGTCTTGAACTAAAGGAATGGTTCTGTTAGCACCATTGCATGCATATATCCATATATAACCATTGCATGTATCTGGACTTAGATACTCTAGCTGTATTATTAATGAAACATTGACAGCCAGGTTTGTAAAGGCTTGTCAAAATCATAACTGAACGCACACACAGGCGAAACAAACCCATAGACTATGGCCTGTAGTCTCAATATGTCATTCCTTGGTTAAATACATGTTTAATAAATGTAGATAAATAAATAAATAAATAAATAGGTTTGTTGCTGCAAGCTGGTAAAGGTTGAGAGAGCCTCCAATTGATTTATCAATGTTGCTGATTGGATAAATCATTAAAGAGCATGAAGTGCAGAAGTGACACATTGCTGGCCTTTCATCTGATTCCTTATCAAGTCATTTGGGGTAGTGTGTGGTGCCCTTTCCACAGTATTACATTTCTCATGCCTTTTAATCTTCTTTCATGAGTTTTGGAGCTGTCGATTGAGAAGTAAAAGCCAGAGCCGTCTAGCGATCTACTGCTGTGGATCAAATTACCTTTTGTATTGCTGCCAATATACTGCTCTGCACTAGATGGCGCTGACACTCAGAAGAAAAAAACAACGAAAGAGATGTAACTTGAACCGGTAGCACTTTATATTAAGCGTCTCTAATTACTGTGTATGTACATAGTAGTTACTTAGTAAATACATGTGGACTTACACATAATTACAATGTTATTAGGCATAGTTACAATATACTTGATGTGTAAATCTTTTTTTGCACGATCTAACCCTAACTCTAACCCTAAACCTCACCCTTTTATGATACAATTGTGTACTTACTTATATTGTGCAAAAAGGACATTGTAACTATGCATACTAACATTGTAATCATGTGTAAGTACACATGTATTTACTAAGTAACTACTATGCAAATACACAGTATTTAGAGATACTTAATGTAACGTGTTACCCTTGAACCGCCTGAATTGTTGCTAGTTTTATAATACAGCAGCATGACCTATGAGGTGCTGTCATTTTTTTTTTGTCATGGAAAAGATTCACGGTACAGGATTCAAATTTTATATAAAAATAATGTTTTATAACAACAACTGCATTTTGTTTGCCACACTCGAGCTGTGCTTAGGTCCTTACAGTGGTGTTACCAAATTGATTTTAAAATTGCCGTAATAACTTTACGTAGGTCCTTCATGGATTAGAGCCATCCTGTCTCCAAGAATTACTAACTCTGTATATTCCTATTTGTTCTTTGTGATCAGAAAATGCAGAACTCGTTCTTCAAATCATCTTCAATCAACTAGAGCCTGAGCTTTTTTCTGTCATGCTCCTCTTTTTTGGAGCTCTATTCCGGTTGACATCAGGCAGGTTGAAGTATTGGATTATTTTAAGTATGTTGAAATGGTAAAGTCATGGGCAAAAAAAAGGTAAACCGGGCCCAAATGGAAATAAAAGATCCCATTATTTATCTACTTAAATACGAACTTTGAACCCTTTCTAATTCCTTGTTTTTCTCTGCTCATTAAGCCACACCACTGAAAGGCTCACATTATCATTCACGGCACCACTGAATCCTATTCACTTTACACTTTGAGAAATGAATTACTGCCCACAGCAACTCGCAATATTTAATTCTTCTACAATGTGCTTTTTTTCTAGGTAACACAGAGAAAATAGATGGAAAACTGCGATAAACAAAACACAAACAAAAATGCTAAGTTGTTCCATTACAGATACTGTATTTGTCTGATTAAATACCCAAGAAAAACAAGTGTGACTGAACGTGGGGAGGGGGATTATTATAGCTTATTCCAGCAGCAAGTAATACAAATACACACCGCAATCTAATATCTCATGGAAGATACATAATATGAGAATGACGGGGATCGGCTGTGGTTTTACCCAGTTCCAGTTCCATCCCTAATAATACCCCCTTTTCAGATACATACAGCAGAGGAAACTGTCCCACTGTCCCAACTGTCCCAGTGGTGCCCCAAATGTGATCTGTGTATTTACTACCAATGCACAACGTCTGCTTTATCCCCCCAAAATGACATTTCTTTAAATGAAACCACAGCAAGGTGAATGGTGTACCATTCGTCTTATAACATTTTACTGCAGTATACCATGGTAAAAATGTAGCAAAGTGTAGTAAAGCATGATACAATCACAGTGCAGTGCAAATTCACGTGCACATGTACTATCTTTTATAAAGGTCTTGGCAGCTGCCATTGCAGAAATGTATTTTTTAGGGGCGAAATGCAGATTCTCCATCCAGTCATTCTGCTTGTTTTCATTCTTTACCCAATACCTGCTGGAGGGCAGCATACACTGTAGATGAAACAAGTTCACGTTAAATCACTACCATTGCAAGGTCACCAGACTTTGCATTAGCACAAGATGCACCTTAAATGCATGCCGTAAATAACACTAGCCACCACTGACTTTGTATATAATAGGTTTGTTTTAGCACTGAGACATCAATTACTGCTCAGCACCATCCATTAACATGAACACACCACAAAGCACAATTTATTTTGTCATGGCAATCAGCACTGGCTAATACCATTAAATAACTGTAAAGCATTCTGCCACTGGCCTTACTAAAGCTGACAAAGACCATCTGCATTGCTGTATAGGCTCAGAAGTCAGTTCAAAGATATGTCTGGAATATGGCAGCAGTGGAAATGATGCTAGAGTTCTTATTTGCAAGCATGATAGGAACTGTCTTACAATTATTTTCACTGCAGACTGAGCAAACTAAACTAATTTTCCTTGTCAGCTGAGCTGCACCTGTCCCCTATAGGAGATGCCACTGTTCCAACTCCAAGTCAGTTGAAATCCAGACTATGTTCCTTGGATGATGTTGGTTATTTTGTTCTAGAAGAGACCCCTCCCTCCCCCTTGTAGTATGTTGAACCCCATTCTTAAGAAACCATCTTGTAAACTATTTAAATATCTCATGCAAAGCAATCTCTGTCCAGTCATTATTATTATTATTTGTTTATTTAGCAGACGCCTTTATCCAAGGCGACTTACAGAGACTAGGGTGTGTGAACTATGCATCAGCTGCAGAGTCACTTACAATTACGTCTACCTGAAAGACGGAGCACAAGGAGGTTAAGTGACTTGCTCAGGGTCACACAGTGAGTCAGTGGCTGAGGTGGGATTTGAACCGGGGACCTCCTGGTTACAAGCCCTTTTCTTTAACCACTGGACCACACAGCCTCCTTAGTCAGCCTCCCAGTCATGCTACCTCAGGGGTTCAGTTATTTATACCCTCCAACATCTTGTAGCCTCCATACCCCCAGGCACATTAGCTCTAGTTGCTGGCCCTAGCTTCTAATAGTAATGACCATTGCAGGATCCATGCAATATATTAAACAGCACGACATGTATCATGCCAGACTCCCATCGCGGGAAGCAGCATTAAATAAAAACACCATGGATCTTAATGAATTCCTAAAGAGACCATGTGTCACTGGTAGCAAATGATGTAAAATGGCCCCATTAGGGGTAATGAATCCATCAAAGGTGGAATGGATTAGGCTTTATGGTAGATCAATAGCTGGGGAATGGTACTGAATGACACCAGGAGTGGTGATTTATTGTGGTAAGTGCAGGTATCTCACTGACTCTTCAGTGGAAGTAAATGACTAGGAACAGTGCCATGAGTGCTAGTTAACTTCTGGATGCTGCTCTGAATGGGAGAAAGGTTGAACGTTGCATTTCTTGTGTTAGCATTATTCCTCTCCACCCGCGAGCAGTGTGGAGTTTTCAAGATCTGCAATGTTTCAGATCCAGACCATGCTTTCTCCAGGAAGCCCATGGTTTTAGCCCATGTCATTAATCACAATTATAAGAGTCTGCCTCTTTCTCTCTCACTGCTCTGCGTGTTCGCTCCAGCACAAAGAGAGATTTGAATACCTGTTCTGTGCAGCACACACTGAAACGAGAGACCTCCTTGTATGAGAATAATCCATGCATCCAAAGTGTCTTTCATAGCAAGTGTAAGGAGTCAAGGGTAACCTAAAACAGTATTTTAATGCTGCAGGTATTTTATTATGTTCAGACATAGATGCACAATTTATTTCAGGCAAATTGGGGGGGGTCCCTGCTCCCTTCTGATGACCTTTTGATTATTAATATTAGTTATAACAGGTGCAAATCACAAAGCAAGGCTGGAGTTATTTATCTTTTGCGCTAATGTAAGGGTAGAGCTGGCCATCAGTGACATGGGAAATTCTCTCTTACACAATGATTCACAAAAAGTTTGTTATTATTATTATTATTATTATTATTATTATTATTATTATTATTATTATTAATATTATTAATAATAATAATAATAATAATAATAATAATAGTAGTATTAGTAGTACTGTAGTAGTACAATACACTCCAGCTACAACCAATTCCATAAAAGCACATTGTTTCCAATTTAGACTTAAAATAATCCAATTTTTCAACCTGCCTGATGTCAACCAGAACAGAGTTCCACAAACGAGGAGCACAATAGCAAACACTCCGACTCCAGCTGATTATCCATTTTGGCTAAACACCGAAGATCCTGTTTCACTCTAGATGCTGTTTACCCCAATATATTTTACTGCTGAGCCGAAGAGCGCTCAATACTCTACCTGGCCCATCATTGATCTGCCATAACATCTAATTTATTTCACTGTGGAGGCAAGCAAGAGACCTGTCTTCTGTTCCCACCTGCTGCCATTAACTGCCATTGAAAGGCCATGAAACGGCATTCGTTTTACCACCAAAGGGATTTCATTAAACTTCGCTCAGCAACATTTACTACCATTAGCGGCCAGTGGCTTCCAACATCTCTCATTCTGATAGTCGAAGTAATGGAAGGGATTTAATGGTAAGTTCTCACCCTTAGAGACCCAATTAAAGCAGTGCATTCAAAGACAGGACATTGCACACCGGCAGCCACGCACTTCACCTCAAGCAGAGCAATGGAAGACCAGGGGTCACGCGCAAGACAATTATTTTAGTCTGAAATCTGGAATCTGCAAGCCTCAGGATCAGAAGCTAGCGGGGCATATTTACTGTATTTACTGATGCATTAAAAATAACTGTTTTCTGTGTACGTTGCTTTCAGCAAGATCCAAACAGAGATGCTCAACCTCTTGTATCGCAAAGGTCGAATTTAAAACACGTCTGTCCTCAACGATCCGGAGGCAACAAGCAAACAGGCCTGATGTACACCAAACCTGTTGTACGCTTAGCTGAGAAAACACTGAAACCCTGATCTAGTTCAGCTGATATTTTGATGCACGCAATCAGCATATTTATAAATAGCAGGCGATGAATGTTATCTGCATGGGTGACAAGCCAAAAGGATTTGTTTTGGGCATGTGTCTCAAATTGAGATGAGCGGGATGTTAAGCAAACAAAAGATTAATTATTTATTTGTTTATTTACCCAAGTTCTGTGATTCCCACAGAGACGGAGATGGATATAAAAGTCAGGAAGATGAATTTGCATTGTAAGTATTTCCCATTGGTAACCCTGGTTTTTACCATACTTTTCAATGGTGCACTTTTATTAAGGGCATTTTCAAGGGTATTTTCATGTGGAAAGTAAAAAATAAAAAATAAATCCTGTTTTTCGTTATCTACTGGTTATCCTCGGACGTCTCTACCTGTCGCTCTCTTTCTAATTCCAGTCAGCTGTGTTTTTGTGATAAGGATTTAATGTGGACATTTAGCACAGAAATAGGAACTGCATAGGTGAGTATAGAAGTATCAAAGACCTACCTGAGAGATCTCTACCCACTCCGAGGGCGAGCCCGTCCTTGATCCAGAGCACGATGCCGTGGTACCCCGGGATGGCACAGGGCAGGGTCACTGGCTGCCCAGCCACGACCACCAGGTCCTGTGGCTGCTGGGCAAACATAGCCAGCACACCTGAGGGATAAAGAAACGAGGAACACGTCAGAGAGAGACCAATCCGAGGATTAAACACACACACGTGGTCTGCATTGTGTCACCTTGTATTGGGATCTCCTCAGAACTCAGAAGCGAAGCCAGGTCAAGCCTGGTCAGTACCTGGATAAAGGCTAGTAACTATGATATATGCATTGTATAACCATGGGGAAAAAAGCACGGAAAAACTGCAAAGATGATATGAAAAAAATACAGTGGTAGACTTTTATAAGGGTCTTCTGTGCATTTTCTTATGATACTGCTTTATTTTACACTGGAACTGGCATGTAAGAATTCATAATGGGTTGAATTCACATTGCTGATATAAGAAATAAGATAAGGATTTGTTTATAAAGTATCGTTCTGAAAGCTTCTCAGAAACTATATAATGCATGACTGAAAACAACTTGTGAAAGATCAACAGCATTGCAGGTAAAAGATCTAAACCAAAGAGACAGGGTAAGAAACACAGACCCGCAAGCAAGGTGGCAGACTGTTAGACAGAGCAACAGAGATACAAGATACAGCTTCAATACAGGAGCCACGGAACTCCACATGCAAACAGAACACAGAAACCACTAGCAAAAATACATTTGTAGATATCTGTCTTATATCATGCTGCTTGTTTCAACTGGATGGGCCTCACAATGCGAGCTTGCTCCAGTGATGACCCCAGTATCAGCCTAACCGCTGAGTCAACCCCTTAAGCTGAGGTAACACAAGGTTTTGAGGCCACTGCTTGGCACACAAGGGGAGACCTTGGATGTGATACAGCAAAGTTGCCTCAAACTAGGTCTCTCAGTCTTCTGGAACCAAGTTTCAAGCCACTGTTCCTGAAAAAGTGGCTTTGTGTTCCTTCGGCTTTACACACACACATGCACATGCCCACGCACACTCACATGCACGCGCACACGCACAGACATTAGATCTCAGCGCCCCCCTCTAATTGGCGAGCTAAGGTTTTGTCAGGTGTAAAGTGTGAAGCAGCGGGGTGCTGTACCGCACTGAGTGCCAGGGATCTGTGTGTCTGCTAATGAAAGAGGATTCAGAGGCTGTTAGGGAGAGGTGTCACTGAGATAGGGTGAGTAAGTTGGAAAAGCTTTTCGCACAGGCAGCAGTGTACACAGTCTGCCGCTGCAGCACAAAAGAAGCAAAAAGTGCAATTAAGAGACTCTCTCTGCTTACTGTAACCACTGCTTACCCTAACCTGTCAGTGCCACTGCTGTCTGGATATAGGGAGACTGCATATATGATATGCAACATGAATCAGGTTTTGATTGTAAATATATAGTATAATGTACTGATTTACAAAAAAAAAAAAAGGATATTAAAAAATATATTTCAATATAGCGTGCCTATACCTTGCCATGCTGTGCAGGCTAACAGGCTGTGTTGTACTAGAACAGTATTATTATTATCCATGCAGGAGTCCTACATTCACATTCCCAATGAAAACCCACCCAAGCACTCAAACCTGCTTTCCAGATAAACCCATTAAACTATATTACACGGGAGAAATGATCCGTGCACACACTGTGTGTGTGTTTTGGGGTGTGTGAGAGATGTAAGGGGTGGGGGCAGCTTTTCTAAATTAGAAACAGAATTTTCAAGATGATCTCATCCGGCCCCTAATTGCTTTAATTTCTGACTCATCTGCATTTTCACAAAATGACCCCCCCCCCCCGCCCCCTCCCCCACCCCCCGTCGCAATAACAAATTAGTCAGACTGTGATTACTTTCTCTGCGTTTCCTTTCTGTCTCCCCTCCTCCTGTGTCAGGTCTCCTGCTCTCCTGTAATTATTACTACACAGCCGCGGAGAATTATTTTGATTAGCGCTAACGGCTAATTATAAAGAACAAAAGCCTGGCCTTCGTCTGAGAATACAAATATCTTCTTTTTTTTTCAGTCTCCTTGTGTGTGTTTTTTTTTTTTGCAAACAGAGAACCTCCGCAGCCTGAATGCACAAAATAAATAACCAGCGGGGTGCAGGGATGTTTGTCAGTCTATGGATTCTCTTGGATATACAGGGAGGGGTGACTGTGTACCAGTCTATAGATTCCCTTTTATATATAGTGCCTGTGTGTCAATTTCTCAGTGCTACCCACAACTGTGTTCGTTCTTAGCACACAGGCACTGTTGACAAGTTTCTAGGGATAAGTTGGACGACCCTATAACTCTGGGTTCACAATGATAATGACACATGGCGATGTATTTTGGTACATGTAGTCCTGCATAGTGTAAAGCAGAAATACAGGTAGAAAGTTCCAGAATGCATTGGCATGTGAGTTTAAAAGAACTGTTCCACATCGTCATGGTTATGAGGCTTCCTCTCTCTAGCAGAGTGAGACTGAGACGATGGGAATGAAGGAGTGAGGCGAGACTATGAAAATGAGAGTGACCTGAAGCACAGGAAGTAGGAGAAGCAGCTTGAACTAATGTGGTACTTAAAAACACGAAGAAAAAACATGATATGACATTCAGTCCAACAACAGGGGAAACAGCGATAAAGTTGCTATTGTTGATAGAGTAGCTATTTCTTTGTGAAAGGGAAAAAAAATGGTTATCGTTGTTTTGAAGGAAAGGACAAGATCCAGTTTAAACCGTTAGAACATACAGATTGCATTCTCATTTCTCTTTAAAAAGGCAAGGTGTGCTGTGCCTCGGTGCACCCTGGCCTGTGTACAATCTGCTCCCTCGGTAACTCAACAGCAGGTTGTGTGCAGCTGGCCTGGTTAGTTGACCAGTAAAAACCTGGGCAGGTTTAGTCATCAGTGATTCACTGTCTCAGATGGCAGCTTGTTTGTAGCTTACGTATGTAGGTCAACCAGACACAAAATGGTGCGGGAGTGGGGGGGGGGGGGTTTGTTTCTTCAGTACAGACGGGGCAGGGGAACGCACACAGGCTTAATCAATTGAGGCTGCCTGCGAGTGCGGGACACATCTGCCTCGTTTACACTTCAGTGGAGAGACAGCCCTTGTCGATAGAGAGGCCCACTTGCTTGCACCTCGCTCACTTTCTCAGCTCTGAACAGACAAAATGAATCAGAGTGTTGCGTTCAGCTGAGTGAAAACAACACTTTTTTTTTCCTGTTTGAAAGAACGGGTCGATAACACCAGAGGATCAGGAGTCAGAACAAACAAACAATCTGCAAGCCCTAAAACTAAACCAAAAAAAAAAAAAAAAGCTTAAGCTGTAAGTTTCTCAAAGAGCAGATCAACCAGGAGCCAGAGTATCATAGTTCAGGGGTGGCAGGTTGGCAAGCAGAACAGCTCTATTAGGCTCAGTAAAGGATACTTGAAAACATCTAGAAAATGTGCAGGCAGCTGAGTGATATGGACTCTGTACATCTGAAGTTCAACAGTTCATTTTGTAGATTCAGATCACCTGGACTTGATTCCTCTACCACCATTCCAGCTAAGATGTGCTATGGAACTGTGCTGTGTAATGTAAGGCATAGCCTAGATCTACTGTTTCAAATACCATCGGCCCAGATTTGTGTTTACGGGGCTCTGGGCTGTTAAGTTTAGGGGTACCCCAAGTCAGGTGAGCACTCCAATATTATATACATATCTGGAAGCTGCAGCTCAGCAGTGCGATATCCCATCTGTACAGCTTCTGTGTTGAGCAGCCCTTGTGTCATACAAAATATCCCAGCACACGCCTTCCCACATCCCCTAATTGATGTATTTTCTCAGCCTGGGCTGCCAGTAGCCTATTGTGAAAAAATATTCAGGGGCCCCGCTCTGACACATGCATCTGCTCTAGTTTTTAAAGCTATTATTATAAACTCCATGCCGATACACACGCACGCACACACGTACGCACACAGGAGGTATGCATGCTAATGAAGATTTAAATGAGCCATTTAACGCTTTATCGGGTTGAGTTTTTTCTGACATATGCTGTCGACATCTGAAAGGAGGAATTTACTCAGCTACGCACCAATTGCTTTTCTAATCATCACAGCTGAGGTCAAAAAAATTGCTCCTGAGATGCACGCATACCCCCCGCCATCCGCCCTCACCCCCCAGATAAATGGCACACAGTCTGTGGACAGGTGACTAACCAGGGACTTGATAGTTCTGATAGAACTCACCGGGTCTTTAATAAAACATATCAAACAGAAGATTTTTTTTTCTGAAATGATACACAAAGCGATTATGAAGAGAAATTTCAGGAGCGAGGAAAAAAAAAACAGCATGTCAAATGGACATAATAATACACGAGAACTCAAATCAAGCTTGTTGCGTTTCTATTATTTCCATTTCACTCTAAGTAATTTGTTTATCAGGCAACTGAACGCAGTTGCTGAGACACTTAAGAAATTTGCATAGTGTACTACCTGCTGGCAACACTGCCGTCTGCAGTTAAGACGGAAATCTGTGTTTATCTTTAAGGACTCTGCCAATCAGTTTTAAAATGAACATTAAAATCGCAACTTCAGTGCGGTTTGACATGTTTACTAATCAGCTATTTCAGGGGACGATGCATACCGCATTTCAATCAGGCCGATCATCCCAGGATATGAATTTCTGATATGCAGCACGCATTTTTCTTTGGAATGCATTTTACCTCTAATTGGCTGGTTTCTCAAAGCCTTCTTTTTTTTTTAATCGAAATCGTCATTAGCACATTTTGTTTCAGAAAGGAAAAAATGAAAAATGAAACCATAGACAAACAACTCTGACATTTATTAGAGGCTTGTAAGCAGCCTTAAACGATTTAGCTTTAGCACTTGTGTCTTTTTGCTTTCCTTTTGGAGAGCTAAAAGCTTTCAGAATCTTATTTTTTTAATGTTCTGCTTATTATTATTATTATTATTATTATTATTATTATTATTATTATTATTATTATTATTATTATTATGTATTTATTTGGCAGATGCCATCATCCAAATCAGTCATTCAGCTTTACACAGCAAGTACATTGTAACCATGCATAATAACATTGTAATTATGTGTAAGTACACTTGTATTTACTAAGTAACTACTATGTAAATACACAGTAATTACAGACACTTAATGCAAAGTGTTACCGGATTCAATTTTAATGACGGCACTGCTACCCTTACAGCAAACGTGTGCAATTATGTAATGCTAACGCTGCACATCAGTTATCTTTATCAAAGTTGTATTTTGATTTTTTGTTTTTTTATACAGGTTTCAAAATAATCAGATGCTTCATATCTGAAACCCCTTACTGGAATTCCAATTTGGAGCAACTTCTAAATATAGTTTTATAGACTAGAGGGCATCTGCAACCAGAAAGTCCCCAAAAAAAGAGATGGAAGCTGTCTAATTCTGTAATGGCTTTGTCACAAGGCAATGTTTTTCATAAGCATTTATAACATATAGGCAGCCTACAAATATAAAAGGTTAACAAAGGAATGTAATTGCTTTCGTTTTGACATTTTCACTTTAATTATCCGAGCTACAGCGCTCTCAGCCTACCTGCGCGAAAGCTGCTTGAGTTATCTGAAAATTTAATCATCGTTGCAGATCCCCAGCAATTCAGATTATCCAAGCCTGGGGCTCTGAAATAAACATGAACTCCAGCAATACAGTCTGGATTATCTGATCTGATCTTATCTCTGACTAATTGAATAGTTCCAATTGAGATAATGTGATCTTGAGTTCCACCTATGGTACCTTCTGTCTTATGAATAGATGTGTATCCAGGTATTTATCGACATCTCAGTCTATTATTCTATACACTTAGAAAACAATCTCAGAACTGTGCATGGTGCTTTTGAATAATTATTTATCAGGCTTTACTGTGGATAGCTAGTGGTAGTTTAGCAAACCCTGATCCAATTTTGGGCTACCTAATGTTACCTTACCTATGGCAGCAGTGTGGAGTAGTGGTTAGGGCTCTGGACTCTTGACCGGAGGGTTATGGGTTCAATCCCCAGTGGGGGACACTGCTGCTGTACCCTTGAGCAAGGTACTTTACCTAAATTGCTCCAGTAAAAACCCAACTGTATAAATGGGTAATTGTATGTAAAAATAATGTGATATCTTGTAACAATTGTAAGTCGCCCTGGATAAGGGCGTCAGCTAAGAACTAAATAATAATAATAATAATAATTGTTTCATTCCTTTACCATTGTGGACTTTTAAAGCAACAACATTTTCGGCTGGTTTCACAGACCCAGATTAACAATAATGGTGTTCAGGTAAAGTAATCCAAGATTGTGGTAATCAGGATCTGTGAAACCGGCTCTATGAGAGATAGCAGAGCTAGCTGGGGTGTGTGGAACCAGTGGTATGTGTTTTACAATGTTCTACCATACTGCACGGGGATTTAGCAGGCTTGTGTTTCACTGTTGGCTATGCTCTTTCTGCATAATACAGCACTGCACTTTAGTTTTAGTTGTGAGGGTTTGAAATATAGCACAATGCAGTCAGCATCGCTGTGAGCATCGAAAAGCAATATATCAACTTACATTTTTAGACATTTTAAAACAGTGTGAGCTATGGAGTGCGAGATGTTGCCAAAACTTTGAAAAAATGTATATATGTTAGGACCCCACCCCATTCACTTTACCTGAACCTGATCTGAAGAAGATCTTTCAGAAAAAGCAGTGAGAGTTTTCTTTATTTTTATGTAAATCGTTTTGTAATGTCTGCAATCCTGCTTTTATTTTAGTTATGACATTGTTCTTTGTATTTATTTATTTATTTATTGATTTCCTGTAAAGCACTTTGGGGTGGCATTGCCATGAAAGGCGCTATATAAAAATACATTGAGTGATTGATTGATTGATTGATTGATTGATTGATTGATTGAAATGTTGTAACCTGGCCAAAACAATAGAAAATATATTCCAACAATATAGTTTGAAATATTCTCGGAGTAGCCCCATATGTGTTAAACTGTGCTCCTTTGGAAAATAAATAAATACATAAATAAATAAATAAATAAATACATTGCACTCCTCTGCTTTCAAATAAAACAATCTAATTTATGTATTTATTATTATTATATGAAAATGAAGCCGATCGTGTATGAAGAGACATAAAAACTAACAAAACTAGAAAAAGTTCACCCACAACTTTCAACACTCAATTTTAAATCTTAGGTAAAACAATATAAAAAGAAAAGACAAGAAAAGAAAAAGATAACTTGTGTACAATTCTACCCATAGAGCATGTTTGTTTAGTTATTAATGTTATTATTTGTTAGAATTAAACAGAATATTACGGCTGCTGTTTGATTGGACCAATTATTACCAATCATTGGTCTAATTAAGTAATTTAGAAGACAGTTGGAACAAAAGCCAGGAGGGACACCGGCCCCCCAGGACTGGAATTGCCCACTCCTGGGTTAAGTGAATGTTCTGTATTGCGATGGGATCATTCGCAAGGCAACCCCACCCTGAACACGAAAAGATTTTGGGTTCTAAAAATTAGAATTAACCCCAATCTAGATGGGGGCGTATTTCGGGTTGGGGTCCTAACATATGCATTATAAAATAGATACATAGATAGGAAACTTAACGTGGTACAATTATGCACACGGTGACTAAAGGCAATGTAAAGCCTATTGATTATTACAGGTGAAATCTAAACGTAATATTATTCTAAACATCCCTGTCCTGAAGCAGTTAATTATTTCTGCCTTTTTATCTTTTTAACATCTTCAAACACATATTGATCCGTTCAGGACTAAGTGCGCAATACTGACCGTAAACCAATATCTTCACTAATAAGGTTTACCAGACTAAAACAAATATTCCATGGCTTTATAAATACTTTAGCAAAGCTTATTAAAACAAAAGCTCAATCTGAAACATTTCTTATTAAACACAGAGCAGCTTCATACACTGGTAAGCGTGAAGGTGCTGCAGTTGATTGACATACTTAATTATCTGCAGCGCAATCACTAATTTAACAATCCCGCAGAACCTCACTGAGAAGTGCATCAATTAATTAAGCGAGCGTGGATCAGAAAGGCAGTGTATTTATTACTCCGACTTGAGGTTTTAGGTTCATTTCATTTAGATCTCAGGGCTTGATGAATGCATTAATGCGTCGCTGCAATGAAACACTATTGTTTTTCATTAAAAAGCCTCGGGCTTGCCAGCGCCAGGCATTAACTCCTTTGCAGCCTCAAATGTGAGCAGCACAGGTTGGAAATGGCTCTTTGTGCCAGTGCAGTGCCAGCACGATGCACTGATCCAGTGCTGAGGGCATTGGAAGCACAAAGCAAGCTGGGGAATTGAATCTATTCAGCCCAGAGCAAAGAAGGGCTAGGAGAGTTGACTGACATTTTTTAAAATCTTATAAAAAAAAGAGTTGACACAGTTAACCTTGGCCAATATGATTCTTTACTCCTCACAGTAACCAGGACTGGAGGACTCAGTTAGAAATTAAATGGAGACAGACTTAGGTTGAGGAGACTCTGCTTTACACAGAGAGTGGTGAGTGTATAGAATGGGTTATCAAGCCATGTTGTTGATGCGGAATTGGTGGGAACCTGAATCGACAACATTTTGGGATCAATAACTGGAACCAGGCAAGCATTGATGGGCCGAATGACCTCCTCTCGCTCGTATATTTTCTGATGTTCTTCTGTCCTTTTGTCTCATAATTCACTATTATCAAATATTGACATGGTACGATGTGAGCGCTCCAGCTTTAGTTAGACAAAAAATACACTTTGTTGAAACATTTTATTTCCTAAACTTTTTTTTTTCCTTTTTTTACATTAAGCAAATATTTATTCTTGCTTTTGTTACAATAACACAAATGGTTGATAATACTAACAGCTTAACTTTGTCCTGGAATTATGATCATTACAGACCTAGAGCGGCCATATCATTTCTGCTAGAAGAACTGACATTTTCACTGGCAGCTATGGCTCCAATGCAAGAACCCTTGGAGAAGAATTAGGTTAACGTGCCTGAGCAGAATAAGAGATCTCTGCTGTGTCGTGCTGTGCAAATGGATTGAAGGCATTAGAAGTGGAATTCTAAAGTGAGATGTTCAAAAATCCGAATCATGTTCACAGTAAGAACAAGCCGGAGCAGTAATTGCTTTTATCTCAATCCTCACCGGTGAGTGCAGATTCTATTCAGTAGACACCAGCGACTATTCATCCATACACAGTGACACTAAAGAAAGAAACTTAGTTACAAAATGAGACAGCTATTGAACAGAAAGTGTTGGTGTTGGAATAGTGGCTCTTATAAATGTTTACTATCAGAATGTTACATAAGCATATATATATATATATTTAGGGGCACCCTTTAGTTTAACAATTAACCTTAGCGCAGTTGATAACTTTTAGGAAGTGTTCTGATATCTGCTGAACGGTTTTATATTCAGAATATTAAACACGTTAGACCATCACTTATTGTGTAACAGTTGAAGGCTATAGTTAAATGGTTGATCAAGGGGTAGAAGTTACAAAAATTGGAAAGTTTAAATAACATTTATTGTTAACTGAAAGTGAAACCAAGTACAGATGAGAGTGTGTGATGGTGTTTCCCGGAGGGAATGTTTTGACTGTAGTGCAGTTCCGCCCTCCAGAAGAAAGCGAGTGTGTCTCGTGGTAGTGTGCTCACGGTATGCAGCGAGCGAATAGTCAGTGAGTGAATGCTGAATGCCTGCAATGTTGGACTCTGATTAAAATCAACTTGTGGAAGACAATATCTGGAATGGTCTCAATAGTCCAAACCCACATGAAGTCTCTGAGAAGTCTTACTATAGCATTTGTCTTTGAGAAAATATTCTACATTGGTTAGCTATATTGGCAAAGCTAGTGCGCATGTTAACTTACACATGCTGTGCTCTATTTTAATGATCTAAATAGTGGTGGACATTAAGCCATTAATTTTGTCACTGATGTCATGTTATTATTACAATCTTTTTCCTGTGCCATATTCTTCTCAATGTCTGAGTAACAGTTTGTGTTGCAAATGCTATTACACTGCAGCTTAAAGGTGCTGTAAACATAATCCAAATTCAAAGAATGACAGCTGCTGCTGTTTAAGACTTTATTAAACTTTTGTTTGTCTGGGAGGCATGTACGAGACAGCACCGTACTACTGAGAAACACTATTAGATTTGAAACAAACAGTTGTTATTGCCACATAGGTAGGTACTTTAAGGGAAGTTGGTGTGTAATCCAGATAAATTGCTTCCACTGATGAGGTGTTCCACAACAAGGGATGCAATCTAAAAATCACAGGCATATAAAGAGTCTGACAGAACTCGTTTGACTTGGAGGATAGCAAACTTATGAATTGAGTTACCGAGCAATGCCACTGAAGCACAGAGAACCAAACTCTGAAATGACGTCATTGTACAAATGTATTACCCTGAAGAAAGAAGCGACGCCATCAGCAGACCCCAGCATTGCCAGCCAGCTCAACGTAATGGGTTTAATACTGTATTTAAGAGTATAGCACAATGATCCTGATGCAATAGCAAACTGCCTATAGGGGGCAGGATACCAGTTCCTGTCTGAGTTTTTATATGATGCTAGCGATACTGATGAATGGTTCAATTGCCCTCATATTAAGATTTGTAAGTAGTTTTATCCGAACTGTCTGCCATCCTACTGTGTGTGCCATCCTCTTTGTGTTCCAGAATCTTCACCTGCTTTTACACTATACTGTGTTACCCACATTATTACAATGTTTTAATGCCTGATGGAATGCATAAAGCAGTTACATCGTGTTGAATAAAATATAAGGCTATAAGCATGGGGCTAATGTAGAAATATGTCAGATTTGAAATGCATTACATTTATGAATGACTCATTATTCTCTCAATCGGATTGACCTGATTGAATTGCAATGTAGAACAACCACAATCAAAATGTGAATTTCTTAAGTGTTATTTTTTAATTATTTCGATAGCCCGTGTGCTGTTCATGTGTATAGAATTGTAAAATATGAATATGAAAAGCACTGTGTGTGAAGGCTTGCCTGGAAAAAACAAGCCCCTGGCTGCCCTGCATAAATATGTTTTTAAATGAATAAATAAAATAAATAATTCATCGCAGAATAATAACAGAGGGGCTGTGTGGGGCCGAGTTCGATCATGAATACAAAAGAGACGACTCGCTTTCTCGTAATGAGGGGCCCTGACAAGCACAGACCTGGAGCAGTCAAACCAACACACCTTGAGTTAACTCCTTCACTTCAAATGCCATCAACTACACAAATGCAACCTTCAGCCAATGACGAGATTGTAGCTTTTTCTAGACCATGTTTGGTTTTGTTATCTGCTGCTTATGAAAAGTTTTATTTTTCTCTGAAGAGTCATTTAATTATTATTTTATTTTTAGCTGGGGGGGGGGGGGGGGTATTTTCAGATCAATTAAACGCATGCAATAAATTGAGTAAGCAATAATTATTTTGGTCAGCAGTGATTTTTTTTTCAATGTTTCCATAGTTTTTCACGTTCTAAAATGTGTCAATAATTTAAATATAATTACGCATTAAGTATGGTAGTTCTTATTTGAAGTAAATATCAATTTAGAACCAATTCAATACTTATTCTTAGTGGTGATATTTTAATGTGTGCTTATTCATGGCTTATTAATGTTAACTTCATTTTAATGTAATAGTAAATCATATGCTTGCTCATACATAATTACATTTGAATTTCAGAAGCTTATTATAAAGCATAAACTGGTCTGATGATTATGGAAAGCAGAAAAACAGAAACCCATTTTCTTGTGATATTAAAATGCGATCTCCATTATTCAGGTAGGGAAGACGGGGTTGAAATTTGAAACCAAGGGATTGCTAAGCTGGTGTGTTTATAATCAAACAAAAGAAGAACTATTCAACAGAGATGTATTCCAGCTTACACAAGACCTTTATTCTTTTATTCTTAAAACTGTAAGAAGAATGCAGGCTATCCAGAGGTATCACAGCTACCATGCTCTGTGTTGTAAATGTAGCCTGCAGTCAAATTCAATTTAAAACCAAACAGTCTTTATTTTTTGCAGATGTTTTTTTTCTTTTAGTCAAGGTAATATTCCCTGTTCTTTTTTATTTTGAATATGAAACGAAAGGCTTTTCAAAGCACACAGCGAGATGTTTCGGTGGCTCGCTTTTCTCTTCTCTAAAAGCTCTTGATATCAGACATCAGGCACTGTGAGCGTAGTCTACGGTGAATTAAAAAAAAAGAAAGAAAGAAAGATAGGGAAGAAACCGGGGCTCAAAGATTTTGATTTCCTGGATTGATTCTCCTGAACACAGCCCAAGGCCTTCAGCAGAAGAAAAACTGTTAGAAATCAGAAACATTTTTTGTGTTTTTTTTTTTTAAAACAAAGGGTATAAGAACCAACGCAATGCCTCAACTCAATAAACATTTTCAGAAGAATACCAGTTTCAAGACGCAGATAATGTATTAGATTTGCTGGCTCCCAGATCTCTGTACTGTAATGATTCCATTGTAATGCATTGAATTTCTGGCCCTCTGGTCCTCAGTACTGAGTTCCATACAGTATTGAATGAACTGTCAGATCCCTAGTGCCATGTTTTCTATAACAGCATTGCATTAGCAGTACAGTATAACAGATTTATGGCAAGTGGGCTCTCTCTATGCCATTCACTTTCATTGCAAATCCTTTTATACTGGGATAGCACGACACAGTACAGTTTGGATAAACAAACACCAGAAAGACCCAGTTGACAGCTTAGCAACAGCAGCCTAATGCCGAGATGACTGATTTGGTTAAAGTCAGACTCATAGCAGAATCTTTCTTAAAAACAGGACCTTAAAACAAAGACCGAATCACTTGTCACATAATAGTGATAACTAAAGGGCACATCTACTTGGAGACAACAGCCTCCCTCCCTCGGCTCCCTGTTGGTTTTTATCCCCTCATGACTGTTATCTCATCTCCTTGTGCATTCAATCTACCATTTATATCAATGTGTGGGGCCAAGCTTGATCATGAATACTAAATATTAACTTAGTATTTGGGGTCCGAGAGCCGGCAAATTCAATACAGCTTATGAAAAGCCAGGGATCTTAGAGATTACAGTTAAATAAAATGAAAACGTAAAAAAATAAAATAAAAGGAAATTATGACAGGCACTCCTTTCTGTTGCTGACAAAGAGTTCTCGCTGACCTGTTGAAAAACTGATAACAGGGGCCACGGTTTCCGTGGCAACAAAGCCTGGTTATGCTGCTGGCTTTATTGACTTGTGTACATTGTACTAAAAAGCAGGCACGTCCATTAACCTGTAATTATAGCAAACAGACAGGGATGCATATCTATTGGAAAATCATTTCTTGGTCTTGGGTAGGAACGGTTCACTAGGCAACTCATTTATGGAAATTTGTACTTTGTTCCAAAGTTTGCTGAGCAATGTTCTTCGAAGGAAAGACACTGTGCATCATATAGAACCATATTCAATGTGTACAAGCTAATATGGTTTGGGAGCTTTTTATACAGTATCTCTATATAAAGGCATAACCTGTTTATTCTGCTCCATGTACTGCAAAGATGAGAGCTAGAGAGCCCTTTAATTGTTCAAGGATAACCACTTCTAAGGACAAGGGCTTTTTTTTTTCCATTAATTGAAAAACATTTTTACATGCAAAGTTACAAAACACATAGGGAATGGAGGATGTTCATTAGACTGAAATGCTTGTATTTTTTTTCAATTATTTAATGTGTGCATACTGTATTAATAAAAGGTCTGATCTTTATGTCTTTCATGGCAGTCAGGAGCCCGGTTTCTGTTTTTATTTTCTATTTATTTCTTTAAACTGAGATATTATATTACCCCTGATTGTCTCCCCAATTTATTGATTTATCTTCCCTTCACCGCAGCAATTCCCCACACTGCTCAGGTGAAGGTTCAGTAGGCGTCCTCCAATCTCACGGCCAAGCCAGCTTCCTCTTCTACACCCAGGAACTCGAGAGCGGTTGTCAGCGATCTACCGGCCTCTGGAGGACAAAGGTCAGCCCTGCTGGTGTCCGCCCGAGCTCACTGGACGCCTGGCCGTTAGGGTCTGCTGTAGCTCAATGAGGAGAAACAGTCCCTGCCGGTTTTGCCTTCTTAACCTGCGGGAGCGCCAGAGCCAATGCGACGTTTCCTCCAGAATCCCCAGCGAAGACCACCGACTTCGCACAGCCGGGACGTGAAGCCGTCCTCCCCTGACTGCACTGTTTAAGTGGCGTGTATGGCTGACCGTTCAGTTTGTGAGTGTTGTGTTGTACTATTATAAACTCTACTGCACTTTCAGATCATTATTTTGTATAGCAAAAAGCAAACAAACTAGGCCTGTGTTAAAAGGTATTGTCAGCCCCTTTGAACAACACACCAAGCACATCTGCTGTTAATCTCTCATGCTGTTCACATCCACGGTCAGTAACAAAGACTGTAGAGTTTTTTTTTGTTATAGAACACATACAAAGAAAATCTTTTAGAATCCATACAAATTCATTTTAAACAGTTACTGGAGAACTATTCGGTTCTGATTATAGTCTAAAATTAGGAACTTTACAGCATCTTCAAACTATTTGTTTATAAGCTTTCTATTCAGTTTCTTTGTCAAGCCATATGCATTATGCTGTCAGTCACATTTTACTGAATGCCATTAAGAGAAGTACACAGCATTTCAGTTTTTTATGCTAAGTAGTGTATAAGTAGTGCCTGCTTGACACATTGCGTGTTTTGTGCAAATTATGCTTATTACGAAGAAAAAAAAAATTCTAAAAGAAAAGGAAAAAACCTTGACACTTAATTATAAATATTAATTGATTTTGTTTGTTATATATAAGTCAATTCAAATAATTGTGCATGAATGTTTAAATTACAGTGTTCACACACACACACACACACACACACACACACACACACACACACACACACACACACACACACACACACACACACACACACACACAGAGGCAATTTATGAAGAGACTGTGGGTTTCATGATTTGGGTTCGTAATTTCGTTTAGTAAATGCAGCTCCCCCTTATTACAATATATTCCTGTGGATTCAAACTTTCTTCATGCTGCAATGGAGTGGAGTCTGATAGTGCCTAGAATACTGCTGTGCTCACACAGCCCTATATTAGATTCCACATTAGAGCAGTGATCCTTGTGCTTGCATATCCAGCCACGCCATGAAACTGGGAATAAAAACCTGATCCCCAACCTGGAATCCAAACACATTAGTAATCCCCACTGTTCTCCTAGAAATCCGAAGCTGTGCCGTGAACAAATTTGAGAGCAAAGTGTTGTTCCTGCAATGGCACCTGACAGAATCTGCAATACTGATGCAGTACTAGAGGAACTACAATCATTACAAGCGACTACTGCTCCTGATCTATAAACCTGCATCTTTTTGTTACTTTATTTAACTTCTTGGAACAAGTACTGTATTTAAATGACAAGAGAGAAAAATGCTAATGCCTCCGACTATTCAGGCAATAATATTTTATGCAATTGGTGCTGAGGATTGCCATGGCGCTCATCCCTAACATGCTCAGTTGGATAGAGATCTGGGGATTGTGGTAGCCACTGCAGATGCCCAAGGTCATGTTTAACAGGGCGGGGAATGGCGACCCCGTACACGGCAAGCGAGCGCCCTGACCACTGTGCAAAAGAGCCGATCTCGTCTGCAGTCGTGGTTATAGAGCGTTTAACCTCCGACAGGGGACAGGATCAGTAACGGCAGAGCATCATACAACACTGCCTGTTACACGTGCTCCTCAAACTTTATTTTGTATTATACCACGCCACTGGGCTTTAGATAAGAGATCTGATTCTCACCTCTGTGAGTCTCAATGCAATCTCTGAATGTTGCTGATTTCAGATCTAATTGCGCTCTCAGAAGCCGGAGAAATGAATGCATTTGAATCAGGGCGATGTGGATAGCCTTAAATCAGTAACACAATAAACACACTTTGAATGAGGCAGACAGAAAGGTTTGCTTAGCAACTGGGATTGTCCTATGCAATCTTTCCAAACTGTTTTCAAATAAATGAATGGCTCTTTTTTTCTTTTTTCTTCATACCAATTTTTGACATTTGCTAGATAAATACGATGCAATTTAACAACACAGGCATCGTAATTCATGCAATCAAGACTGATCTGCATTTCAAAGCTCCCTTCTAAAGATATGACAAGTAAATAAAAGCACATCTGCCTGCAGAGAAAGAACACTAACGGAACATGCAGCTATTCCTATTTTATGCCTTTGACAGTACATTACTGATTGTCATAAAAGACTACAGCTGCTCGGCAGTGTGTCGACACAGCATCGGTTGGGCTTAAAGTTGATTATAAAAAAGGTACTAATGATATCAGATCTTAAAGAAGTGTTACATTGATAAACTCAACTAGTGTCATAATAAAAAAAAACTAAAAGAAAAGCTACCCATTTCACCAGCTGTATACTCTTACTTAATCGGGAACATGTTGTTACAAATGGTTTCAATTCCCTGCCTTTCATTAGCTGCAGTACCATTTACTTCTGCTATCGTTGTGACAGTGTCGGCTGGTTTCACAGATCCTTATTAATCTACTGTTAGATTCAGGTCAAGTTAGTTCTAGCAGGGTTGGTGAAACAGGCTGTATATCGTAATCGCTACGTTTGCTGGGCAGAAAAAAAAGTTAAGTACGCTTTACTAAAACTGTGGGACACTCTGAAAGTAGATGGTGCCACTGTGGCAGTGTGGCAGAGTGAAAGCCCTGACGGTGCACAGGTGTGTGTGTTTGTTTGGGGAATGGTAGGTTGGCAGGGAGGGAGTTAAATATTTCCCTGTCAAAACACATGGGAATGTGGCTGGAGTCGACAGATGTATAAAATAGATGTTCACGGGTGTTAGTTAGAGTTAGTAGAATTAATGTTGGTGATAGAGGTGGAGGTCTGTGTTCTGTGTTCTGTGTTCTGTGTTCTGTGTTCTGTGTTTCGTGTTCCATGCTGTGCTGTCTGTTTGTTTATCATTTGTTTTTGTGAAACCTTTTGTTTTGGCCCTTGTGCTTTTTAATTTAACCAGTGTGTTTTTGTTAGTGTTTGTACCATTTTATTTTGGTTAATTTGCCTAATTAAAAAGCGCATTAGCGCATTTGACCTTGCAGCTTTCTGTGTCTGAGTGCCATTACCATCTGGGCTGTGATGCTACCGCGCCACAGGCACTCTGTCCAGCACAAAGAGACTCTATACGTGCGGACCAACAATCCGTAAAGGGCTGCGTTGTTGAGATATGCCAAAGAGAAAACTAAACAACAATAAGGGATGCCGTGAAAATGACAGAAAGATGGGGCAATGGATACAAACTTTAGTCACCTTCAGCAGCACGAAGACAGATTGATTTGCTGTAAGACTGTTTGATTTGATCGGGCACTTTGGCCCGTAGTGCAGTATTTTAAACTGAACGCAGAAACATTTCAACCCTGGATAGGACAGCAAAGCTTTGCAGAACCTCTTGATCTAGCTGGTGATACGCAAGAGAGGAAATCCGGGCAGTGATTTGTTCAGCATTTAAAATAACACCACCGCCGGCTGCACTGTCAACATCAAAACTTCAGCAAAGAAATGCTTTCACTACATACAGCATCTGCTCCTGTGGCTGCTCCACGATAGATTCTGATGGTGTGAGCTCTCAGGAGCTCAGCCAGACGGAAATACTGACGCTTCAGCAATCCCCACTGTTCTCGTAGACCAATGGACCTCAAAGCGCTGCCGTGGGCAAACTTGAGCTAGCGAGACCAAAGTGTTGTTCCCACGATGGCAATCCTAAGGTCATTACAATGTACTGCACTTCAAATCTGCTGTAGTGCCATCTGCATGGTATTTGTTACTTTTTGGAATAACTACTGTATTTAAATGACAAGTGATCAAAAAACAATCATGCCCTCCACTATTCAGTCAGTAACATTTCACACAATCGGTGCTGAGAGGATGGTGATGACACATGTCGTTCAAGTTCATCCCAAACATGCTCAATTTCATTGAGATTCGGGGATTGCTGTGGCTGTTTTCGGTGGATGGGTATCATCATAAAAGTAGCCATCACCGTCAAGTGTTGGGTGGACTTCATCAGCAACAATGCTTAAGCAAACCACATCAGCCTTATAATGCTGCAGGAGTCACATGTCTAATCACATGATTAACCTTGTTTGCATTTCTAATTCAAATGCCAAACCAATCAGGTACACCTAGACGGACCTTAAAAAGGGGTCAGGCACTGCAGGTAGTCATGAGCCCAAAAGCCATATAGGGGGGTTACAAGCATACCTGCTTAGATTTTTGTTACCACTGAAGTTATTATTATTATTTATTTCTTAGCAGATGCCCTTATCCAGGGCGACTTACAATTGTTACAACTTATCACATTATTTTTACATACAATTATCAATTTATACAGTTGGGTTTTTACTGGCGCAATCTAGGTAAAGTACCTTGCTCAAGGGTACAGCAGCAGTGTCCCCCACCTGGGATTGAACCCACGACCCTCTGGTCAAGAGTCCAGAGCCCTAACCACTACTCTACACTGCTGCCCTCCACACTGCTGTTATATTAAAGTTCACAAGCATTGCTGGTTTCTCCAGTGAACCCTCACTGCACAATGTGGTAAAGTGAGGATAAGGAAAATGGGCATAACATGTTACATGAGTAAATGTAAAATATAAATGACCACGAGGATGACAAATGTAGTCCTCCCAGACAATTAGAGTCAAGAAGACTACATTTCCCAGAATACACCCGGGACAGGCAAGATGGCCGACCTAATCAGCTGAAATGATAGAAAACACCTGAAGCTAGTTAAGGAGGTATTCAAAAACTGGGCTTTGTCCACAATGGAGAGAGACTACGAAGAAGAAAGTTTTTGTAGCTTAAATATTAAACAGCTGTGTGTTGTAAGTTTCTGGTGTTTTGATACGGGGAAACAGCTTAGCTGTCCCGTCTTAATTTAGTTACTACAAGTGTTTAGTCTAGGTCTCCAAATTGAGATAGGCTTTTGTTTTGTTTGTGTTTCACTACAGTTCCTGTGTTTGTGCTATTTTCCTCCGTTGTCGGCTCGCTGTCTGCGCTGGAATCCCATGGAGAAAGTATTGGTAATCACTCCCATCCGGATTCATTGGCAGGACCCCACTGACCCTGCCAAGAGCTGGACTGGAGGGGCTCAAAAAGATCCCAAAACTCTTTCACTGCTTCTTGAACTGTTTTTAGCCTCCAGCACTGCCTCGGGGCAACAACACAGCCCCCAATGGACTTACACTATTCTTTTCACACATGTTTTTTTTATTTAACTTTTGTTTCTTGGGTTACAGCCAGTTCGGTTTTGTTTTAAAAACAGCATCGCTTTGGCTCTGGCGCTCCCGTAAGTTAGAGAGGCAAAATTGGAAGGAACTGTTTTTCCATATCATGCTACAGTGGACCCTACTGGCCAGGCGGTAGCTCGCTGACATCCACTCTCAAGTTCCTGGGTGTAGAAGAGGAAGCTGGCTTGGTCGTGGGATTGGAGGACGCCCACTGAACCTTCGGCTCTCCTGAGTTGTGTGGGGAATTGCTGTGGTAAGGACATTCGAAACCAGGGAGAAAATAGAGGTAAAGTCATTGGGCACTCTAAATTAAATGACAATTTTCCATGGTTTAGCTTTCTGTGCTGCAGTCAGAAATGAAGAAGGTTTCCTTGAACAGTTCAGTTTTTTTTCTTTTTAAAATCCCCTAAAGCAACAAATCTACAGCTGCACTAAAGGAGCAATGTGCTAGGCCAGGCCTGCAGAGATGATGCAAAGTCTCTTGCAGACTCTGATTAATTAAAACGTGTGCATGGCGACAGTCTCTGCCACACACAACTGGATGAACAAAATCTCCCAATCTCATTAACACCCACCACAAAGCATCTCCCCAGTGTGTCCGAAACAGCACGGATTCTATCACATTGCTCAATTTATTACACTGCTGTAGAGCTGTACTACACTGAGCAACTGAACAACCAGGGCCCTCCCAGCCATCCCTGAATCACTTAGCTCACCTCAACCCAGGTCTTAAAAAAGAACTGCACAGTATAATCTCTATTAATACCTTGATATTGCCAAGCTAGAATCCTCCAAAACAATTACAATATATCCCTTTTACATTCATTTACACGGACTGAATGCACTGCACTGTAAATATCATTGATAAAAGGCTGGGCAGCACATGTTCTATGCCAAGACATTACGCAGGGGAAGGGGAAGACCAGGGAGAACCTATTTGAGAATTTTTTCTTATTATTTCTGGTGACCCTGGTTACAGGGAGGAGAATGGGGAACTGTTTCTGACAATTAGTCACACTTTAATCTCTCTCACAAAGCCTTTGGGAAATGTGGCTAAACTTTTAAAATTGAAAACAAAAAAAAAAAAAACACGTTCAAACCAGAATGTTTTCTAATCAACATGCAGTTGCGGAACAGCAGTAATAGTTGGATTGCAAAGTATATTGCAGGCCGCTAACACAATCTAATGGTTCCGAATGCCCATAGCGATTGAATTCTCCCCTCGATTGCATTACAGAATTGTAATACACTCCCGCCTCGCTTTGTGCTGAATTCATGTTCGCATTACCGACATTTACTCAGCTCGCTGCAGCCCTGGCCTTCGGGATTACTGAAGTTTGTAGCCATTACATGAGATATAATTTTCCGGAGTGGCTGAATTACCTGTGGCAGGCAGCTCGGAGAGTCCTTCACTGTGAAACTAAATATAGAAGGCATTCATTTTCCAGAGTGACTGCCTTTATCTAATGGATCTAATGCACAGCGTAAAGGTCGAGTCGAGGAGGATTAGTGCATGCTGCCGGTCTGACAGGCTGACCTTATCAAATCCAGTCCTGACAACAAGGACCCTTTACATGTTGCCACCTAGCAGGCTGTGATAGGCTGTGAGGGAGCTCAGGATCTTTGTATAGTGTACATGCTACAGTGAAAGTGTGAAATTCAGTGCCTATATAGCATCCCCTAGTGATGCTGTACAATCACTAGCCAGTTTAGTGAATGTAGGAAACTGAACTCTGTTGTACTCTATAAAATCACTAGTGATTGTACACATTCACTGTCACGTGTTATTGAAAGTATGAGGAATGTATCAAATTGTGCAAAATAACACAATTTGCTGCTCTACTGTATTTATTTATTTTTATTATTTATTTCTTAGCAGACACCCTTATCCAGGGCGACTTACAATTGTTACAAGATATCACATTATTTTTACATACAATTACCCATTTATACATTTGGGTTTTTACTGGAGCAATCTAGGTAACGTACCTTGCTCAAGGGTACAGCAGCAGTGTCCTCCACCTGGGATGGAACCCACGACCCTCCGGTCAAGAGTCCAGAGCCCTAACCACTACTCCACACTGCTGTCCATCATTTAGTGGCTCTGCATGAAAAAGTCCTTCCTCCCCTGTTCATTTTGTTGAGCCTAGGAATAACCAGCAGCCCTGCATCCTGTGATCTAAGAGTGTGATTTGGATGATACAGGGTCAGTAACTCCTGTAAATAACTAGGTGCTAATCCATTCAGGGCTTTATAGGTTAACAGCAACATCTTAAAAACAATTTTGTACTGCACAGGGAGCCAGCGTAAGGAGGCTAAAACAGGGGTAATATGTTCACTTTTTTGGTTTTAGTCAGAGAGAAGTGCATTACAGTAATCAATTCTAGATGAAACAAAGGCATGCATGCATATTACAATATTAACACTGATAATTTATTCCAAACCAATGATATTGTGGTTTATAAAATGAGTCTTATTATCTAGTACAGTCAGAATATATGCAAAATACAAGAAACATATATACTTGCAGAATTCAATTATTTATTAAACAAAATAAACAAACACGAGTAACAACTTAATCTTCAAACAAATTATAATGTAATAAACGATAATGCTCATAAAATGTCCATAGAATAGAAACACAAAGAAAAAGAACAAAATAAATAGTTCCAAAAATGATTATATTAAACTATAAATGCATGTAAAATGTAAAACGTAATTTAAAAAGGCAAGCGCTACCAGTGATTCTGTACAATCCCTGGTGAATGTATGAAGTGTTTTCTCTCACACATCTGCTGGCCAATTTTAGTGATTCTATACAATCACTGATTTCACACTTTCACTGTAACATATATAAAGTCAGGTAAACTTAGTAAAGAGGCATTCTATCTGTCTCTCTGACTGTCTACTTACCCAACCTGTTATGTCTGTTTGTCTATAAAGGAGATCCAGTCTTTTAAACTCAGTTTCCTTAACTGTTAGTAGGTCTATAAATCATATTCTTCCATTAAAGATCTTTCAGCTGTTTGCTTTATAGTGTTAGAAAGCTAATATGAGGGAACACTAGGCACTGGTTAGCTCTGTTCTTGAACGATTATAAGATTTGAGTAGTAACTGGCCACTGGAGGGGCTGAACATGCGTGGGTGCTTGAGACAGATGGCAGTTTCTTCAAGGTGTCATGCACGTGCATTAGAGAAATATTGGGCTTTACTAATTCATATCCCAGTGGTTTTACAGTGCTGGTGCCTAATATCCATAAGAGACCCTGAAGGCTGGCATTCACACACCTGCCTCTGCTGGAGCAGGTTCGGAGTAATTAAAATGTCAAGGCTGCTCGGTGCCCTGTAATGAGACGTGTCATAACCGCACAAATCAGCGCCCAATTAACACACACACACACACACACACACACACACACACACACTGTCAGCACCGCAACCCGCTCCTGACAACTGGCTCCAGGGCCCAGAGCAGTGATGCAACCGGCCACGCCCTCCCTGTATTGTGAAGCTCTGTTTGCAAGCCTTGCTTCTGACTGTCTTGCACTTTCTCAGGAAGCAAAGTTGTCAGGACCTTCTTTCTGGTCGTTAACCAACCAGCTGCTTCCCTTATTGACGATGAAGACAGTGCTGAAGTGAAATGACCCAGGACGTGAAACAGTAAGAGACTTCCTGAAAGGCGAGGCCAGCAAACTTTCCTTAGCGCAGTACCAGTATCATGTTTTACAATGGAAACACTGGCTTGTTGTTATGTGCTTCTTTCCATACTGCACATTTGAGACCTACAGAAGTCCACAGCGGGTAATATTGCAGTAAACCTCTGTCTGATTCATAGCCTAGTCCTTTAAGAGTAATATTTGACTTTGAGCTCATGTGCATATCTCCTCCCAAAGTGAGGCAGCTCCTTATTTTTTTATTCACACCAAACACAAAAAGCGAGTTCAGTTAAATTGTTTTTCCCGGATTTCAAATCTTAATGACTTGCAGCAAAACTGTTATAACCGGTTTTGCAAATAATAGTTTCCTCTTAATTACAATTTAATTAAATCAATTTAACTTTCGTCGCTGTTTGAATTTGGTTTGAATTAAAAATAAGGAGCTGTCTTTTTTTTTTTACATTATCAATGAAACAGAGTCGGCTCAAAAAAAGGGACATCACGTGATCAAAAATAAAACCTGAAAACAAAGAGCCCTAAGGATGGAGTATAAGGCTTGGTGTGTGGTTGTGGGTAGTGGGTGAGAAGGAGAGCTAGACAGCGGTCCAGGACTCTGGACCTGTGGTTTTCTTGGTTTGTATCCTCTCTGACTGTCCTATTTCAGGAGTGGTACTGAGAGAGTATTTTGAATCCTTCTGACTATTTGTGAAGTTGCATTGAGATAGTCTTGTGCTTTCCGATCAACACCTACAAATACAAAGGGACTTATCAAAACTTCTGGAGATTGCATGAGATCTTCACATAACGCTAACCCTGAACCACATACTCTCCACTCACCCCTTTAAACCCCCCTGCTGTAAATAAAAAGGTCACTTGAGTCACGTCAAGCTGGATCATGGTTTAGACTAACAGTCTTGTTTTTCCGTGAGCCCTGGGTACACATTCCCCATTCTAATGCGTCTGTTCCCAGGTCTGAGCCTCTGCTGTGTGCAGTAGAGCCTGGGGATGGACCAGGCTGCACATTTCAAAGAGGCTACAAGACCAGCTTGTTTAATAGCCTGCTTGACTCCCTCGGCAGAACTTTTAAACCATAGTTTTAACTCCATTAATGCCAAACGTATTGATTGACTGCCTCTGAGCTGAAACTGCTTTCAAAGACAGCTTGGAGCTGTGGTGGGAGTCTGGCAAAATGGTTTGACTAAAGCTTTGACTAGAGCTTTGAGTCAAAAATGACATTATAAATTCTTTTATATAATAATATTTCATATTTTACGTGACTTTTATCACAAACACCAGATATCCAACCGTACTACATGATTATTGTGTATAGCTGTATCAACAGTATCAAATACGATATTCTTCCAAGTTAAATAATGTTGTTGTTGTTGTTGTTCTTGCTGTTGGTTGTTGTGTTGCTGTTGTTTTTAAATAAAAAGAAGTTTACAAGATTGTGTATGAAATGTTACAGCCCTGTTGAGAGTATGAGTAGCTGTACGCCAGTATGGCGTTCTAGTACAATGGACTATAGTTTGAAGGCTATATAGTGAAACAGCATGCAGCTGCCGTGGTTTTTGACATGCTCAGCAAGTACTTGTGTCCATCTAGCTTTCAGTACAAATACAAGAGACATTGCTCTGTGTATCGATGTTTTTCTCCCTGCTGTGCACATAAACCTGTTTTAAACTCTCATTATTGTATATCTGTCAAGCCTTTCTGGAACAGATATTTTACCATCAATTCCTAAACGTGAAAGTATATTCAACAAAGACGAGTTTCTGATTTATAACACTGGGTCAATAATTACCAGTACAAAGCAGTTACCAAGTCAAGATAACACCTAATATGATTACGTTAGTGTTAAGGTTGAGGCTAGCGTTATGGCAATACATTTGAATTAAATACAGACTTGGTAATGATATTTTATAACAGCTGATCATGTAGATAGTGCTGCCTATGGCTTTGATATTTACTGGCAGATGGAAAATCAACGGAGCAGGTCTTTTCTTCTACAGTATAACCAGGCTGTGCACCAGTGACATGCTCACATCCCTCCAGCAGCATGCATGCATTAATACAGATCGGTGGGAAGAAGTCCCACAACAGTTTGTCTATTTTATGATAACGCCATCGCAAGAATGACAAAGTAGGCACCTGTCAGCCAGCTGAATAAACAAATAAATATTAATAAATACATTAATAATAAAGTGACATCTGTAGAAGAGAAACCAGCCAGAGCAAACTAAATAGAAGAGGGAAAGTCCAGAGAAAGGCAAGTCTCTCGAAACTCTCCACCACTACCTTGAACACAGCTCAGTCAGGGAGCAGGGTCTGCATTGAAAGATCCATTAATGTCAGCTTTGCTTAGTGCACACCAGGCATGTCATGACATGTTGCCTACACTTATTAAACAGAGCTGTCCCCTCTTCTCAGAGGAGAAGCTTTCACTATATTAAAAACGCCATAGTGCGTTTCCCTAACTCAAAAATCCTTCTCAAATAATAATAGAAAATACCTCTTGTTTTAAACAAAACAAAAAGATGTAAGATCTACCACTGTTCACCTTTTCACTCTAATTTTTATACTAAGAATAAAGTTTGGATGGGTGGGAAAAAATCGAGATTCCCCAAATGAACATTCTTTACAAATGAACATTTAAAAGCTAACCAAGGGTGGTCCTCTTAGTTTTTTTTAATTATTTTTTAAATTACACCTTAAACAGAATATCTAGAAAATACTAGAAACTTCTGTACTGTACTGTTTTAAGGGAGATCATCTTTTAAAGACATCCATCCTTGGGTTTAAAACACTGTGTTTTACACTAAGCACTCAATCGTTCTGAATTATAGTGCGTTCAGAAAGTTCATATTTGTATGAACTAAGTGTATTTTACATTAAGCTAGTCAAAGTCTCTCATTTGGAGCTAACCAGCTTTACTTTTTTCATTGGTGCAGAAACATGTGGTCATAAGACCTTGCTTGTCTTCCTCTTGTTCTCTCTTGACACTTCTTTGAGCCACAGAGGACAGTTAGCTGCATGGTGTGCTGTATAAACGTGAAGGTAAATCAAAAATAGCATTAAAGGCCATTTTGGCTATAATATTCCCATTTAGGACATGCCACGCAACTAAACTAAATTAATACTTTTGTTTGGTCTGGGTTCAATCCATATTTGCTTAGACTTACAGACGAATACTCAACCGGCCTCTGCCTGATCAGAGCTAAGGGAATGGGATTCCTCATTAAGGACACTTCAACATCGCTTTCTTTCTTTCTTTTTAAAGCATGCATGCTTTTCCTTTTAACAAATGTGTCTTACAGACAGCAAGCAACAAAAAAATAAATAACAGGGGAAATAGATAAATAAAAAGAGCTGAGTGTTAGCCCTGGATAGTGAGAATGCAGAGAGTCGCGATCAGGCATCAGAAGTCATTAGTGGCCGTGTAAATCAGAAATTAAGTGCACAAATGAGGAAATGTCAGCGATTACCAGGAGCACAGCGGGCCTGTCAGCCACGTCCAAACGCTTTTCCCTGCTCCGAGGTTCCCCTAGATGTCAGGGGCACTGTGAAGCCCGTGACAGCTCTGCAGAGTGGAGGCACGGCGCTCAACTAGACATATCTGTCACGTTTTAGTGTGACAGCTGCCCCGCACGCAGCAGCTCTGGAAATGACAGCTCAGGCATGGGACAAAGTGGCAGTGCATAGGTTATCTGGGGATTTTGAATCTACAGGGGACACAATACTGGAAATGCCTGCATTATGCTGCACACGGTTTTTTGTGTTATTTGTGGTAACCATCACAGCATTAATTTGTGAAGGAAGCCACATCCCTGATAGGTAGTCTGTAATGTATAAAAGCTGCATGTTTTCCCTGTTGCTCATTTGTTTCAGTCATGAAGGGCAGGTAGGTCCTCTGTTGGCTGGTGTGCCATTCTGGAGAACTGACTTTGCTGCAGATTTCGTACACTGACATCCCTGTGGGAAGGCAGGAATCACTGAGAAATGGTCATGTATTCCCTCCAGAACAATTTACACATCTTGACACTAGATCTAACAAACAAAGTGAATGGGTCACGGTATTAACAAATGGACAGTTAAAAGCTAAACAAAGGGGATCAATTTTTTAGCGTGTTACACATAAAACAAAATAAAGCTAACAGCTTGCTACTATATGCTAATTTAAATTAGATTAACATCAGAAAACTGGCTAAATAATAACTTTAAAAAAATCTCTGTGAAGCTCTGCAAACATTTTTGTTTCGTACCAGACTTACAGAAGTACGATTTCCCCAATCAGTACACAAGTAGTTGTATTTGCTTGATAACAGCCCTGACCATAAAGCCAAGCACCAAATATCAAGCAGGCAATCTGGACGCACATCACGCAGTCATCCTAAAAAGTTCCTAAACACAAATTTACTCCAGCAGCGATGGTTCAGAGGCAGGGGGACTGGCCAAGCGCACACTGAGAGGTCCCAGGGTGACATGGCTTCAGGTGGACAGTGTCAGACGGAGTGGAACTCAATATACTCTGACACCACGCTTTGTTTATCTTAGTTTATCTTCCTCGCTTCCTCACGAGACATGCTGCAGTTACAAGGGTTTTTTGTCTCTTTGTAGCAAACAAATATAAATGTTTGTTTTTTTTAGATCACATAAGGTATACCAAATATAAACTGCGGTAAAGTCAAGCCTGCATTTTGTTCCTTTTCCTCAACATAATTATGGATGTCAAGTATGTACCTATGCATTTGTTATTATTAACTATTAATTAATTAATTCACTCATTATTCATTCATGCATTTATTATTAGATTCATTTGCGTATTTTTTCCTAATTGTGCCTCTTAAATCTCAACAGTCTGTAGTGGGCTATTGGTGCCATGTTTGAGAATAGGTGGGCAATCTCTAGTATAAATTCTGCAGGTATGTATGTATGTTGGGAAAGTGCTCTATGTAGGCTGGCAAAACTAACATTTTTTCATTAGCAGTTGTCCTCGATACACCAGGAACAGTTTGAAAAAGTCCAGTGGTGTGCGCCTATCTCATCACAGGTCCGGCTGAGCAAGCACAGCTGTTTAGGCCACTACTACCTGTGTCAGCACTCACAGCAGCTGCTCTGTGCTCCCTCTTGTCTTTGGAAATGCCACTGATGCAGTTCAGTGCTAATTGAGATGTACAGTGATGGGGCTGCCTGGCTGGACACCTGGGTATCGAGGAGAGTGGCCCCTGTCACAGAGCGAGGCTCCTCCCTGTTTAGGATTGCGCAGATAACCCTTTGAGAAGCAAGATCATGGAAGTTTATATTCCCCTTGAATGCAAAGGAATGTTGTTATTTTGTATCTCACTGGCTTTCTTCATACAGCTTATTCTCAAGCAAGAAACCAGCAACCATGGAAGTCTGGGGTATTAGTATACCACTCGGTCTAAAGTCCCTTGGGCTCTTACAGACTTTTAAACCTCCATTTGCTATCCCATCAGCAGCCGTTTGCACCCATATGCTGTGAGCGTCTGTCAGTCCCGCCCATCATGGTGGGTTCAGCTGTGCGGTGAGCTGGAGGCAGGGACTTGCAACAGCTTCTCCGTGACCATGCCCATCCAATCACTCTTCCAAGGGCTGCTGAGAAACCCATTATCCAGTATGACAGCTGAGTGCTTAGGATAGGACAGGGAGCAAAGGACATCAACCAAACAAAGAGCAGCAGTACAGCTGTGTCATACAGAGCTGCTTTGTGTTTGTTTAGAAACCTTGCGTTAGATTCACTGTCCACAATACACAAAGTCGTTATGGCACTCAGTGAGGCACATGATGTGTCTCTGATTGGTGGGGATCTTTTTCCTGTAGTGTATCTAACTACAGTAATTGCACGTGTGGTTAAATAGGCATTACATTGCAAATAGTAATACAGTATAATTACAGCATTTTGTAATTACATTGTAATTACACAACTGTATGTGTAATAATGTGGTGTTACAGTGTGTGAAGTAATCAGAGTGGACGGGAACAAATGTAGTGTTGATGACTGCATGGGCTTTGTGTTCATGCATGCAAGCCATAGTTACAAAGCTTCATGCAAGTTACAATGAGCCTGGTCAGTGGTGTTCTGTATTAACTGTCGGATAGTGTTTTGTCATGGTTTAAATCCTATCTTTCAAATAGGTTTCAATATGTTAGAATTGGTGAAGATTCCTCTGCTTTATCAGAAGTTAAATGTGGCGTCCCACAAGGTTCTGTTCTTGAGCCAATTTTGTTCCCCCTCTACATGCTGCCTTTGGGTAATGTTATCCGTAGACATGAGGTCAATTTTCATTGCTATGCAGATGATACCCAATTATATTGATCCCTTAATCTAGGTGTCACCTCAATCACAAATATCCTTACTACCTGGACGTGAACCGGCACTCCCTGCAACCGCGTTTTAACTGGATGAGCCACTTGGGGATCCGTCTGTATTAAATGCTTTCATGTTTGCTGTTGCTCGCAGTATTAATAATTACTGCTATGTTGCACCTTGCGACAATTTATTGTGAAGGGCACTATATCAAATAAAGATTGATTGATATTAATGCTTTGCTGAATTGCTTATGAATCACCCTATGCTATATACCTAAAAAGTCTGGAGAGAACTTTTGTTATTTCCTGCATGCAGGCAGTTACTGACATATTTAAAAATCACCAAATAGGATATTAGTCCCTGTCGCAGTACAGAGGTAAATAGCAATGTAAGTTATGTAGCAGATTGCACAACGCAATGATGGTTTTTGTAATGCAGAATCTGTTTTCAATATTGTTATGAGATGCTGTGAGAAGTGAAGTGAAAGTAAAAACTAATATAGAAAAACAAGCTGCTGTTTATTTTCTCAGGGGGAGCCTGCTTTATATCACTGTACTGCACGGGCCTACTGCACATGCAACAGTGAGTAACATGAAAAAGGGTCAAAACAGAAAATGAAACAGTACAGCAATCCCTTCCCTTGTTCTGCATGGATTGCTGTGGTGCATTTCGGTGTCCTAGCAATGTGTTTGAGAGCTGACAGAACCCCCCGGGACCTGCCTTGAGGAGCCACTGGGGAGATTCTAGACATATGCAACTGCAGAGACACAGTGTGCTCCCCAGTTCACACACATCTGTTCCTCTCTCTCTCTCTCTCTCTCTCTCTCTCTCTCTCTCTCTCTCTCTCTCTCTCTCTCTCGATTCCCACAACGCTGCTTTCCCTTCTGTTGAAATAAGAATCCAATCACTGAGCTGACTTCGGACCCACTGCCACGGTATCCTCATCTACACTGGAAAGGAATCCTTGACCTTTTGTCAAGCATAACTAGACTTGTTCAATGTTGGATCACCATAGACATATACTGTGCAGCGAGTGTGTCAATTCAAACCTGTCAATATCTCAATTGGAGGAAGGTCGTGCATCTTGGGGCAGCAGTGTGGAGTAGTGGTTAGGGCTCTGGACTCTTGACCGGAGGGTCGTGGGTTCAATCCCCGATGGGGGGACACTGCTGCTGTACCCTTGAGCAAGGTACTTTACCTAGATTGCTCCAGTAAAAACCCAACTGTATAAATGGGTAATTGTATGTAAAAAAAATAATGTGATATCTTGTAACAATTGTAAGTCGCCCTGGATAAGGGCGTCTGCTAAGAAATAAATAATAATAATAATGATTAATTAATTCAGGGAGCGACAATGACTGTGAAATATGACACGGACAGAAGCAGACTTCAGTTGAATTTAATACGACTTCGGTAGAAAGTGCATAGATAATCGTAAATGAAAGTTACTTGTTATAAAGTGTTACTTTCCAAACCTTATTGTTATTGAATCCCCCCAGGGATGTCAGACGCTATTCTGAACGTCTTAATTAGGATCATGGTTTTGACGCATTCCCAGATTGCCAGCCAGTGAGGTTTCGGCTTCTTGCACACATCTCCTCAAGGTGGATTATTGGTAGGGCTATGTTTTTTTTTTAATGAGTAAGTGTGAAATGCGCTGTGAATAATATCACTTATACAAATACAAATACGAATGGGAAGCTTAATAGGAAATCATACAGATATCTTAGTTACTATGCAATTACATTTTGACATGTATTATAAAGTGTTCCACTGCTGTGACAAAGACTATGAAACCAGTAGGTCATATACCTCTAATTGCCTGTTGGGACAGAGGAGGGCGACATAATGCACTGAATCACTTTCTTTATCACACTCAATCGCCCTAGTGCTAATCAAGAGCAGAGGTTATTGTACTGTCATATGAAAATAACAGTGTTCCCGTGTATTAGCTTGTCATTCTACACTGAGGTTTTTTTTTTAAATATAAATGTTCAGGTCCATGCAGACAGTTAGAACTGTATGTTTAAATAATCGCATCCTTCTCTAAAATGAAGGCTAGCCTTGATCGGGTCAGCTTAATATCTGTCTAAAATGAGTTCTGACAGATTGCCTCAACTTTCTCTTCACAGGTTTAATTGCAATTTCTTGCTGCAAGACTTGAAATTAACTTCAATCTGCCTGGGGGCTGAAGCACCCTGGATTCATGTCTGGTCAGAACTCAGAAAGCTAAGTACAATTAGACCAGATCTGTCAGATGTATTTCACATTTACACAAGAGGTCCAGCATGCTGGGTTATCAAAGTAAGCAAGTGGCCTGAGTAATAGTCATGCAAATGATGTTAATCACGTGTAGAAGTGACATAAATTATGCTGATCACGCGTATAAGGCATGCATTCATGCATGAATGAACTCACAATCCCCTGGTGGGCGAGCAATGCACGCCTTATACCTGTGATTTGTTACAAAGGAACATTGAATTAATACAGGTAATTAAATACACTTCAGAACTCGGAGGAAGTGCAGAAGGTATTCAGGTGCTATTCCTGTGGTGTTAAGCCGGAATTCATAAGGAATTTGCAGCATTAAAGCATTACCGCTTGTTTCAAGCCTCAAAGAGTGGTATCAGGTGCAGGTGCACTGCTGTCAATGCAGGGGCTTCCCTGCAATCAGTGGCATGCTGTTCTTTAGTCATGCATTGAAAAGGTATTGTGCGGATCATTTCAGTACAGCGTTTCATGTGATTTTATTTAATGTGATTTGTGAATCAGAAGTCAAATGCAGTGCACGATCATTCCGTAATACAGCTAAGAAAGCAAAGAAATACAGTAGTAAAAGAAAGCTTATGCAAGAATGATGCTCACCACTGTAATTAAATACACATAGACTATACCCGCAGAAAACGCATTTTCAGAACTGAGCTCTTTTTTCTAATAGTTTTACAACATTAAAAGGTGATCTTACACATTGCCAGGTGTTGGCGTTTCAAGGGAAATTGCTTTACAGCGTGTGCAGAAGTGCTATAGCAGAAACACATTTCTTTCAAAGCAAACAGAGAGTGATGTGATTAATTAGCCATTCTGCTGAAGATAAACAGTACATCTCCACCGCTCCGGAGCCTGAGGACCCGGGACCCTGCTGTCTGTGCAGCGCCAGGGCCAGCTACCTGCAGGGATAGCATGGTGGATCTGTGCGCAACACAGGTATGCAATAAAGAATCACATCTGTGGATGCTAAAGCTTTCAATGCACCAGAGCCTCTCTCAACAGCACGACAAGACCAAAACACCTTATTGGATCTTTAAAATGATCTTCATTTATTATGAATTCTCAACTGACCTTGATACTCATTTTAGAGGAAAAGCATCAGATTTTTTTTTTTTGTCTAAAGATTGTAGTGTATCATGTTATCATGGCTAAATACAAATACAACTATAATAATATAAATTAAAATAAAAAAACCTTGTTCTTCTCACAAATAAAAAAAATGGGTAGGGTAACTTTCTCTAAAATGATTTCCCTCTGTCAATATTGCCATTTATCTTTCCCCAAATCACCCGTAAGCCAGACCCATTATTTTTACACAGCAGTGGTGCCACGTACGCAGCTGCTAGACCATGGAAAAGTATTGGATGCAAGGTGCTTTCTGTAATAGACTGAGCTGCCTTATTGTTTTTTTTATTATTATTTTTTTCCACCAAGGTGAGGTTTAAATCAAGAAAATGCAGATGGGAAAGAGCCAGGTGGGTAATCAACTGAGAAACTTTTATAATTGTCTGTCCTGGGCTGATAATATACTGAAAAAAAAATCCTGTTTCTTTTTCTTTCCCTCCCTCCCTCCCTCTCTCAATCTCTCTCTCTCTCTCTCTCTCTCTCCAGCTCTCTCCATCCCTTCAGCAAGTAATTACACCATTCTACCTGTCCAACAAGCCCTATCTTTACGACCATTATAGCCCTTTACTAGTGGCTGCTTTTTCGATCCCCAGAAGTGAAGCTGATGTTTTCTTTCTTTCCTGGAGTCTTAGACAAGCTCTCTGACACATCCACTAAAAAGAAAAGAAGCTGAATCCCTCAGCCAAGGCTCCCTTTCTCAGAGACTCCATTAAAAGTCTGATACCATCTCACTGTGCTCCGTTACCATGACAGGCTGGGATATGGGCATCGTATATTAAATTAATGACGTTTCTGCTTTGGAGCGGAGAGGTTCAGCTATTACTAGCGTTCTCGCCATAGGCTGCGTTCCTAGCTCTGTGCTGCTGGATAGTGACGGAACGGAGAGGTATTGATTTTTAGGGAAACTATTTTTTTTAACAATGAAAAATGCACAATTAAAATACGCTGGTGCCTTAAGCCTTCCAGAGTGTGCGGTGTCATTTTGTTTATGAGCCCTGAACACAAGACCATTAACAATTCTTTTTGTTTTTCAGTAAAGTTGAAATAATATTAAGACCACCTCTTTCGGGAACGCAGGAGGTGGCTGCGGTTGGCATGGCACAGTTTTCTCACCAGTATAAAGTTGTCTCACTTACGAGTCCTTGCAATACCCTTCGAGTTGCTCGTTCATTGTTTGGTAACATTATCACAGGTGTCAGTTTCCTTTCAGACTGCATCAAAAAGCTTCGGAAATCAGCCTGGACAATACAAACTAATTAGAAGTTAAACTTGCTTCAGGAGAAGCTAAGCAAATGAAACTACATTCAAAGTGCTCAAATTGCCATGAAGAACAGGCTTTTTAAAGTCACCCCTGCCTAACTTCATTAAGTCATTGACTGACACAAAATCACTAAAAGGACAAACAGAAGATTTACATCAAGGGCTTAGTAAGACAAAACTTTAAATTACGCCCCTTAATCACAAACAGAAACAGTTCTATCAACATACATTCATAGAGCTTCTAAACATACAGTGCTGCCACATTCATTATATTGCTCTTGACTGGTGATTTTGGTCACTAAGGAATTTAAAAAAAAAAAAAAAAAACATAGAACCGCTACGTCACGCCAACTTGTTTACTTCTAGCTTGAGAATCACTTATACAAATGTGATCCATATCTATGTCAATCACTCTAACATTTGAAAGTTGCTTACAACATCTAGCAACATACATTACAAAGACCTCCGAAGCACACTGTATGAACAAACCTACTAGCTGCCAGTGCACACACTCTACAGCACTCCCCTTTAAAACACGCCCGGCCCAGAAGACCTCTCCTGGAGATGTGACATCTTGTTCAGCACGGACTCCTGGGAGGCATGCTCTGCGCAAGCAGCAGCACAGCAGAGTCAAGTGACAGATAAAACACCCAAATCAATGTGTGCAGAAACAGCGAGGGAGACACAAATGTTAAACGGGACTCTAATCTGCATTTACCAACAGCTGGGGCGACAGGATTTTCAGCGTATCACAGGGTTCCAGGGATCGCGCCTGTTAATGTCTTGATAAGGGCTGATAGCGAAAGGCCACCAGTAAGTATGGAAGGTTTAAAATGCACTCTGCAGCGTTACGGGACAAGGTTATACAGGGACATAGGGAAGGATTAAATACAGTAAAGTTTTACAGCATATGGCAATTGGGCAAACCTTATTTCATCATTCTACTGTATAACCAAGTGAGAAGCATTGCTTTCAAATAAAGTTTCTTACCTATTTAGCGTATAAACATGACCTGTTAACATATTAATATATCACAGCCCCCCCCCCCCCCCCTTCTTGTGCAAAAGATTGTAGTTATTTGCACTGAAGTAAAACAAAAACTAAGCAAGATAATTGCATAGTATGAGCTAAATAACTAAGCAAATTTACCACAGCTTTACAAACAAAAGGGACAATTGTATCTCTCTGACTGACAGGTGCGTCAGCCAACAAGCACAATGGAATTTCATACCTAATTACAATTTATATACCACTGTCCCCCCCCCACACACACATCCAATCCCATCACTATCCTTTGAACATTCCCACAGCCAATTCTTCTTCCCATGTAACGTTTAGCTTGCAATTAACTCACACAGCTCTACAGATGCTTCATTTCTGATGCACACAGTTGGCAAGCCTCCCCCTTGCATTGCCGCGATGCCAGTTTGAGCTGAACGGACACTACCCATCAAATCTGGTTATCTTCTACCGGGGATTACAAGGGTACTCTGCCCTGTGCGTTCGAGATCATATTATTTTAAAATACCCCTTTTCTAAAAGAGGATTGCTATTTCAGACACTTAAGGCATGATTGATTACATGACTGAGTTCCACAATCAGGCTTTTTGTACAGATTTCCAGTGAAAGCCACTTTGATGGAAAGGCTCTTTATACCACGAATGGAGTTGGAAGCAAATACAAGATTTTCTCCCATTCTACAGTATATGCTGAATTTTACACACAGGTCTTTTTATTGTTTTGTGTTATTTTATAAAAGGATCTGTAGATGGCAGGTTACATACTTTGTATAAATGTCATCTATAGCTGTAAAGCACTCAGTTGGAAGTGTTAATGAATTCAATGAAAAACTTTTAGACTGAAAGATACACTGTCCACAAAAGGACACTGAAAAAGACTGCTAGTCCAAAACTTTTTTGAGATTGATATTTTTTCTTTTAGTATTTCCAAGTACAGCACATAATTCCTAACAAGACCTTAGTCGTGGCTTCCATTGGGTATGAATGGGTGGAGGTGAGTGGAGGTGATGTGAGTGGTGGTGAGTGGGGGGGAGGTGGGGGTGATTGGAGGTGAGTGGGGGTGAGGTGTGGAGGTGAGTGAGGGTGAGGTGAGTGGAGGTGAGTGGAGGTGAGGTGAGTGGTGGTGAGGTGAGTGAGGGTGAGTGGGGGGGGTGAGGGGTGAGTGGGGGTGAGTGGTGGTGAGGTGAGTGGAGGTGAGTGAGGGTGAGGTGAGTGGAGGTGAGTGGAGGTGAGGTGAGTGAGGGTGAGTGGTGGTGAGTGGGGGTGGGGTGAGGGGTGAGTGGGGGTGAGTGGTGAGTGGGGGTAAATGGAGGTGAGTGAGGGTGAGGTGAGTGGAGGTGAATAGGGGTGAGGTGAGTGGAAGTGAGTGGAGTTTTTTGCTTGAACCTTTTATTTTGGCTCTTGTGCTGTGTTTTCTTTGTTCCTGTTTTTGTGCACTCCAGCGCTTAAACTGCAGCTTTCTGTCTCTGGGTCTCTTTCCTGCCGGTATGTACAGTGTTACTGCAAAACTGCATTTCTGGAAGGTATAAGACTTTAAAAAATGGCAAAGCTATTAGAAATAGGTTTCAGATCATGACTTCTTCATTACACTGCTTAACTGACACCAGAACATTAGCAAAGCGTTTCCTTTTATAATACAAGAGCCAAATGAATCTCAGTGTCAAATTAATAAGCCTGCTCTTTAGCAGATCAGCTTTTTTTGTATTATTGTATTTAGTGATGTTAATGAGGTGGTCAATAAATCTCCACTGGAGAAAACAGCCTATTAATACCGTATTAAAGGGCAGCAGTATTTACATTCATCACTGTTTATTTAAAGAACATGAACTGAGCGAAAGCACAGGCAAAGAGCAGGGGAGACTAAACATGACAAATGAGAGAAATAAATAAAGGTTTTAACAAAGGAGAGAGAGACGGAGGGGAGAGATGGAGGGGAGAGACGCAGTTCCGCAGAGCTGGGATGAGGATGGTTTGTCAGTCTGCCCGGTCTGAGAGAGGCGTGTGGAAGGGGTTGGGGGTCGGGGGCTGCTTGGTGTATCGGTGTGACAGAACGTGATGTATGTGTTTGGACAGCTCAGTGCCGAGCCTGCCACACAGCATTAGCCTCAAGGAAACGGTGCCTGGCACGCTGGAGACTTCATGTGAGTGCAAGAGGGATCATCATACCTCTGCATCTGGAACAATCACAGGGGTCTGAGAGGAAGGGGGCATCCAGTGACTTCCACGTTCGTCAGCAACAAGCCCGAGGGCAGGTTGAGGGGGCAGTCAGCCAGTTGTTGGAGACTGTCTCTAAGGAAACTGAAACATTTTTTATTTAACTGTAAAGTTACTCTGAATACAAACCCAATATGGACAGTAATACTTGAAAAGTAGCCAGGACCCCAACTGAATGCTTCGTACCACTGTGTGCACATACACTACATATTCATATTTGCAACATATGAAGAATTGAGATCAAGATTGTTTTTAGATATTAATATTATATGAACCGTATTTAACTTCTATAGGTGAAGGACAGTAGTCACCCGCAGAACAATCAGTGAAACAAGAAGGGTAAGCTCAGTAAAGGCATTCATCATTTCAAACTGCTTCAAGGTGTATACAGAATGCGCTGCTTTTTAGCATTTACCTTATATTTAATTAAAACTTCACAATTACACAAAATAATTCTGTGGATTTTAGAAGAACTAGTGTAGATCTGTGGTGTCCAATCCCGGTCCTGGGTGGCCATTCCACTCCAGCTTTAACAGGTAAAATGAAAACAAGCACGGCTGACCGGTTACCTGCTGCCTCCTAGAGGCAGCTCGGGACACTGCACTCTAGCAGACACCTCCCGGGGAAATCCCGGGGGAATATGCTAATAATGTAAATAGGCGCAAAGGACGCAAGGTCTATGTGTTTATGGGAGGAAAAGTTAATTACTGTTGCTATGTCACTTTTTATAATTATTGCTCGTTATTGCATGATGTAATTCTGTTGCTCATTTGTGTTTTGGTGTGAGCAACCCTGTACAGAGTTAATCATACATACATACATACATACATACATATATATGGCTGTTCAAGACTGTAGTATAAAGACACAGAGCCAGGTTTTAAAATAGCATTTAAAATGATTGGGGGTTACTGCATTTTATGAAAAAAGAATGAAATAAAAATCTTCCTTTGAGATTAATTTATTGCCCTTTCAGATCAGCAGCAGCCTGGTTACAAATTACAATACCCCAGGTGTCAATTCTGGTACTATTGTTAGTAGCGCAAGATATTATTAGGAACTTCCATTGCATAACCTATTAATGTAATTCTTAAAGAAAGAATAAAACACGACTGAGAGTGAGGGGTTCTGGCAAGCCAACACATTACAGACAGCAGCAGCAGCCACTGTCTGATAAGACACTTAACACAAACACAATTACAGCTCTCCAGCTCTGAGAATACACATTCACGTTTGACAAGGTAATGGAAGGGTTAGGATTTAGGTACGTGCTAGCTGTTATTAGCCCCCTTCCTACCTCCTATTAGCTCAGAGCTGGTGTTTTCATTCTTGCCTTACTCACTATACAGAAATGGCTGTACTTTATTTGCCATGCCACACATACAGTATTAACCAGAGCTGTTGAGAATGGCACACAAGGTGAATGGCACACAAGGTGCTTGCCTCTTCAGCTTCAGCACACAAGGTGCTTGCCTCTTGCCTCTTCAGCTAGGAAGAACACATTCAGAACTGTCCTGAATTTGGAGCATAGTTTAAACAAAACATGACGTATGTTTTAAATGTGTTTTATGTTTTAAATGACACATTTTTACCATTCTCTTTTCATGACGTTTCCAATCAATCACAGTGGCTATTTTATGCAATTTTTTAAATATTGTATGTAACACAAGCTTTGATATAGTTCAGTAGCAGATCCTGGGTTGCACTGTACAGTAGTTTAGAGATTCTCTTTTGCATAGACATATACAGAATACTGTAAGTAGACCAGATCAGCAATTTGCCTCTTTAGGTTTAAGAGCCAGCACCCTAGTGAATCAAGTTCCCTTTTGCAATGCTGTCGTTATGCAGTACAGACATTTCACAAGAGCAGTAAAGTAAAAAGAAAAAAAGGGCCACTTGGTTTTTAGAGTATAACTCATTAAAAAAAATAATAACTTTGAGAAAAATCTGAGAAATGAAAAGAGGAGCATTTTTATTGGAAAACAAGTTATTTAAAGATAGTTCAACTTTCTTTAAATGCTGTTTAAAAAAAAAATCCCTACAAAACGAATATATTTCTAATAATTTGCAGAAGAGTCTTTTGCTCACGAAAAAACTAAGCCAAACTCACTGCTGGTTGATACGCCAGCTGTTGCCTTCTGGCACAACAGAGGATGTAGAAGAATGTCTAATTATCTGAAGTGTGAAGACAAACAGAACTAACATTTGATTTGAGAACATGAGCCGCTTGCTGTGAGCGACATCCAAGAAACGCAAAAGGAAGCCAAACGGCCCAAACAACTAAAGGTAACTTCTGCCCACAAGAGTGTGTGGGTTTCTGCTACTTCTGCAGCAGCCCACAGCGATAAAAGGGTATTACAAAACACGAACCAACCTGCTGCACTACCGAAGCACCTGTAACACAGCAGACCCCTGCTGCTCACTTCTCAGAGAGCTGTAGGCTGACAAGATCTCAGCTTTGCATCTCCTTCACAAGGGCAACACTTCTGAAACTCGCGCCCCGTGCAGGGCAGGGGTTTTAAATGTACACTACAAAAAGTACGATCCTGACGGAAATACAGCAAACCATTTAGTTTCTCTCAAAGTTATTTTTTATGCCGCCAGTGTTCTTGATATCAGTACTCTGTCTGAGACACTGTAGGAATTAGCTATCTGTACCAATGCGTATATTTGCACATCCATGCGTGTACTAGTGGCTACTTGATTATGGCAATCGAAGGTAAATAAAGAACGGCAGTAGCTGGAATCATGATAAAAAGCTGCCCCAGACCATGACAACAGCAAAGGAATGGGCTTCATGACAGCTGCAGAACATCTTCTTTAACCAGCTCCAATGAGGTTGATTAAGTGGTTACTTGGGGGTCTACTGGTGGTGTCCTGTGGCTGCAAGGGATGCTTCTGCAGATATGCACAGTATCGCAAATACTCTGGTATCCATAATACTGCTTGCATACAAATTTGGGACACGGTGTATATATTGAACATTGAACCCTCCCGTGGAGTTAGGTTTTATACAGCAGGCTCCTCATTACATAGGCCTACCTTTGACTTCAAACGTTGAAGCGAGTTTGCAGGGTGTCTAATTAAAGGCACTAGCTCAGTAGAGGTTTTGCTCTTCTATTAAGTAGCGCTCTCCCAACACAGTGAAGGCTACAGAGTGCCCTACTTTATTATTATTATTATTTATTTCTTAGCCGACGCCCTTATCCAGGGCGACTTACAATTGTTGCAAGATATCACATTATTTTTTACATACAATTACCCATTTATACAGTTGGGTTTTTACTGGAACAATCTAGGTAAAGTACCTTGCTCAAGGGTACAGCAGCAGTGTTCCCCACTGGGGATTGAACCCACGACCCTCCAGTCAAGAGTCCAGAGCCCTAACCACTACTCCACACTGCTGCCCCAGCCTGGAGATCTGAGTGTCCCCCTCAGGCTGAAGCTCGCAAAGCTGTAGTATGCCCTGGAGCTGGAGAATTAAAAGCAGGCCTGTCAATTCCCATTATTATGCATCAGGTGTCAGGCTAGGTTCAGTCTCCATGCTTGGCTAACCCCTAACTTTTAACCCTAGCTTAGTCTTGAGACGACAGTCCTACACAAGCCTGCAGGGTCTTGCCTAGCAAGGAGTAGCTTCTAACCTCTGCAGAAGGCAGAAGCGGGGTCATGTCACCTTAAATCGACCCTCTTTTACTCCCCTATCTATTTACATGCCACAGGACTTCCACAGGGGTGGCCTCAGTGGCTTCACCATGCAAGGAGATGTTCTGAACAGTTTGCACTGTTTTTTTTGTGCTGGTATCCCATGTTGTCTTGGGTGGTGCAGCAAGGGGCCAAGCCGGGTATACTTAGTTAGAGAGAGCTTGAAAACTAAGATTGCAGGTATACATTTATCTTTCTGTTGTCATGGTAACTAGCGCCATAGGTTTAATTGTAAACCTGTTATTCATCTTTTCTGAACCAAGTTGTAAAGAAAAGTACAGCAGTGAATTTAACCAAAGAACATGTTGGTATCATTATTCACATTCTTATTATATGAAGATATTCAAGATACCTGACATGCAGCATCTCTTTGTTAAGGGGGTCCTCTCCTCTTTGAAAGATGCATCTAAACTGGTCTACAGGTCCACTAATTGTGCTGTTATTGACTGAAACTCCTCCAAAGTCAGCCTGCAAGTCTTTTAATAACCCCACTAATCCCTCTCTGATTTTCTTCCTAAACCCTAATCCGAGCTCCGCCATGCTAATCAAATAGAAAGGCGTAGAAAGCCATGCTTATCCATACTGGAATTGCAGGGAGAACAAATTAAGCAGCCTCAGCTCATTAGCAGTCCCTTAATTCTTCACCCCTCCAGAATGAATCTCTAAACTTGTTTGTCTCTTGCGTTAATTAAGTAGACGGGACAAAGGAACATAAACAACAAAGTACATGGTGATCCAAAAAAAAAGAGAGAAACTATTAATTGATCTAGAGGAAATACAACTATATCCACAGATTTACAGCAGCATGATGACGAGAAGCCAAAAATATCCCCCCTCTGTTAGTCAGTAATAAAGCTTGTCTCTTAATTTGTTTATATGAAGAAGCCATCATTCTCAGATCAGAACGCACAGCTTTAAAACATGTAAGAAGAATGTTTGCATGTTATTTGCATGTTCAGGTATTGGTGTTCTGTATAGTACAGTGTTTTTGATGGGACAGTATACAAGGGGTGCTCATTATACAATAGAAGAGAGCAGCAGAAGAGGTGAGGATTAACCCAAAGATGCAACCCAAGGCAGGTCACTCACACACATTATACATGTGCGGCATGTTATATACAGAGTGTGTGTGTGTGTTATCCTCTTAAATTTACAGCAGCTATACTGGAGCCACTGATAGGCAACATATAGATTACAGGAAGACTTCGAGAGTTAGGTATGGAAGGGGACAATGCTGACTTTTACGGATGTAGCTATGAAATAGAGGGAAGAGTGTCCTCTGCTATGTCCTGTAGCGCCCACCTAGGTACTGACCAGGCTCAGGTGTGTTTAGCTTCTATAGACTGATAAGGTCAGGCTCCTAAGTGGCAAAGACTCAGATGCCTTTATTCATGTGGTATCAAACTGTGTTGGATAAACTGCAGGGACGGACCCACCCGTAATTGGACTAAGACGCTAAAGTGCAGTTTGCTCTCTGTTGACATTTGTACCAATTTACATCACTTTAAAAGCTGTAGTTTTACAGATGTTTTCGTACAATAAGCCTGTGCAGAGACAAATTGCTAACCTTTAGCACCTTTACAGCAATATGAATGCCTTAGCCGAATACCCAAACTGAAAGCCAATTGGGCTTAACTTTGATAAAGATCTATCGAGAATGGGAGAACAGAACAGAAAACGAGCAATTTTAGAGTGAGGGGATGTTGATCGGAGAACAGTTATTTTTAAACTGAAGCTAAATACTTCTTTATGCACGTAATGATAAGATACTGAACTCAAACAGTGTGTTCAGCAGGTAGATTCAGATTTGTTTTTTTTTTGTTAATAAGTGGGGAATTCTTTAGAAAATATTGAGCTGCTATATCTATTAAAAGAAAACATTGTAATAGCAGTCAAGGGCTACTCTCAACATTATATATATACTCTCAACATTATATATATATATATACTCTCAACATATAATATATATATATATATATATATATATACATGTTTTTTGTCTGCTGCAGTTAATTTAGGTAATGTACTGGTATTGTAACGATATGCTAATAAACGTTTACTGCATGTTGAAAGCATAGACACCTTTTGGTTGTTTTTTAACTAGTGCTCCTTGTCACCTTTATTGAGGTGAAAACACGTTTTACAATTGGTTATGAATAAAAGTGTTTAACATGTATAACCATCTTTCTGCAAAATGAAATAAATCCCAGATGGAATAAAAGACTGATAATAAATCAAGACAATAATTGGTACAAAGTGTGACTGAGGGTAAGGTTAAATGGGGTTATTTGAAATGAACAGAAGCAGCCTCTAATAGGAACACAATTATTATTTACTGACTGAGCCGATCCTTGATTCCATGAAATCATACTAATTATATTCCATATATTAGTCTGTAGCGTACCTTGTTTGACTTAAAGGATGCCTTTTGGAAATCTGGTATCAGTGAAAAAAGCTCTCTATGGTTTTACACTGTTCTTGTTGAAAGATGATGGGTTGTTGAGAAACTATATATCCACTTCTGACCCTAAAGGGCAAATGTTTATAAGCTGCTGGCTAGGATCACTGTTCACTGTTTTGTAACCATATTAATGGATACAAATGACACTAAAATTTTAAGAAATCCTATTTAGATTAATTACATCAAGTTTAAAGTTCATGAAACCAGTTCTTTGGTTATCAGTTTAATCTTTTAAAGCAATGTTGAACCTAAAAGTCCTTTAACAAGCAGTACCTAAACAGGACACATACAAGCTAAAAATTCAAGTACTATGGTATATCAGACAACGGAAAAACTTCAGTAATTTAAAGAGCTCATATGTGTATAGTGTACATTACTGACCCAATGTTATTGAATTATATGTGATGGCAGCCATTTCCTTTAGATGAAAAAGCATAACAAAATGACACCAGCTTTTCTTCGGACAATGCTTTGCCTCAAATGACCTCACAGCCCTCTAAGAAATCCTTCTTTTCTGCTAAACCCCCAAACAAAATCCACCTTAACAAGGGGATAATGAAAGTCAGGTTTATCTCTCTTCTGAAATAAGTAGGCGATAACAGGAAAGAATGAACTGAATCAAATCATTGATAATCCCTTAATAAACCTTGCACTTAATTAAACTCTACACTCTTATGTTAATTGAGTGAAAAAAGGTTACATTAAAGGATTTGTGGTTTTCATTTTTTTTTCAGATTTAGTTATTCATGAAAAAAAAAAAAAAAATCACAAAGAGCCCTTGCCAATTTCCACGGCCCACTTGTCTAAGTCCCAGTAAATCATCTCTTTGCAAACGCTTTTAATATTCAGCAGCTACGAAGAGCTGGCTCAAACCTTCGCTTCTCAAGCGCTGCTGTTTTGAACAGTTTGCAGTGAAGTGCAGCGTTGTGGAGCTCCACCGTGGAGATCTTCAAGGCTACAAAACAATTCAATCTTTTGTTTTCCGGGATGCGAGGTATCGTAATTAAATAACGCTCACACTCGCCCGTCAGAGGCTGCACTGTCACTTCAACTATCTCTGCTGGAAAGCAAAACAGAGAGAGAGAGAGAAAATAAATGAAACAAAAGGAAATTCTGTCAAAATATAAGTGTTTAATACCACTCTAGACCTGGCACAAAAGCTGTATAATAACTCTGGTGTGTTGAATACACGATTCCCACTGTACTTGAGAGGCTATAGGTATTGACTACTCACCCACCTCCAGCTATTATTATTGCTCAGGGCAACACTTAAACACAAAAATGTGCGAACATGTTCATAAAGGACAACACTTACATATATATATATATATATATATATATATATATATATATATATATATATACTGAGTCCGTAACACACATATCTCAAGTATTCCTCTCTGCATGATATTTCCCGAAAGCTCTCTTGTTGTGCTTTTTCTTTTTTTTAATCACCACACAGACATGTCAGTTTTTCAGTAACAATCAAACTGCTAATTACAAAGGACTATTCATAGCTCTGAAACCATTATCAACTCTCCAGCACCGCATGTCTTAATGATCATTAAAGCATGCCACACTCAGTCCTCCAGCACTGTTACCACGGGTTACATTCTCAGAGCTACAGTATTTACCCCAAATCATCATTAGCTAAAAAAAAAATAATATCTGAAAGGAAATAAAACACCAATTACAAATCTAAAACAAAGCATAGCGTTACCAAACCCATCATTTAAATATCTGAGTTGTTTATTTCTGGTTTGGTAACTTTATTGGGTGCTTTTTTTCCTTTCTGCAAAAATAAAAATACAAATAAAAGCACTAATGTCAAATTGGGTTCAAGAGCTTTAGAGAATCTTCACCTTCATGACCCCTCTTGTTCTCAACAGGGATCTACGGTGTCCAGGCTAAGTCCAAAAGAGGTTCATAATTCAGCCCTGGTGAGAATTATTCTCTGGAGACCTCAAGAGCCACGGCGAAGGCACAAATCAAAACTTCTGAATATTCAGCTTGCACGAAACAACATTTAACTGTACAGAGCCATTACTTCCTAGCTTCTCTTCTGTATCTGTTAAATTTGCATTTGTGTCTTCACTGGTATCCACTGAAAATTGCATTGGGTCATAACGTTTCTTATAGTTTATGATGGTTGGATGAATACCAGCTGCTGTGCGTTTTGCAGGTGTAAAATGGCAATATAACTTCATTTTTCAAGGGTTTTGTTTTATAGTACCTTACAGTACTGCCTTTAAGCATTTCTGTGTAGATGAAATGTGTGATTGAATAGAAACTCGGGTTTGATGTATTTAACTGGTAGCAGCAGGATTGACCACCTTGGCATTTTATTTTTACTGAGTGCAGACATACAGCAGCCTTTTATGAAACTGTATTTTTTTTTACTGATATCATTAAAAAAAAAATCTGAAACATGAAAATACATTGTGAAACAGGCTTATTTACTTCTTATGGTCATACATGGACACATTTGCTTTATTGGTCTGAAGCTGGTGCTGTTTTCATAACAGCAGTCTTGATAGTCAGAATTCGATCCAGAATGTCTGTAGGCAGTTGATTTCTTACGTCTGTTTTTACAAGGTTCATCTGAGAAAAAACGTGTTCAAATTCGGCAGTACTGTGTGCTATAGCCAACATATTAATGTCAAACTTGGCAAGTGTAGGAAAGCGTGGCTCTCCGCTAGGTGTAGACAAGAGCGCAATTTTGTGCCAGTTTTCATCAGCCGCCAGATCCTGTCTAAGATCTGTCAAGTCAGTCACTTGGCACATTCCATTTCCAGGCTATCCAGCATATTTCCAAGAACAATCCGTGGGAAAGGGATTGCAAGCTGGACCATGTCTCCGAGCTCGCTGTGCTTTGGCCACTTACTTGGTTAAAGAACGCGTACTAATTTCAGCACAGTATTGCTAATTGGCATTCTTCTTTTGATACGTTTCACTGCCATCATGTAAGGTGTAGGTATATGTCATTAGAGCTGATTGGGAAAGCGGCATCACAATAAAAAAATATACCATCCTTTATTTTCGATCCAAAATCACAGGTATTTTCTGTTATTTACGTGTTTACGGACAGAGTTAAAATGTGACTTTTTTTTTTACTGACTGTCTGTAAATTTACAGAAGGTTGGCAATCTTGGGTAGCAGGTGCACAAAGATTGTACTTATAAAATGTATTAGAGAGAGATTATGAGAAACACAGTGACTATAAAACTAACTTTATCTGACTCCTGAAAGTTGCCTTGAGGTGGTCATTCATATCCACTTTCACCTTCAGCTGCGGAGCAGATAAGGTGCAGAGTGAGACTTCAAGAGAGATTCATGGAGTTCCGTGACAAACAGATTAATCTTTCAAGCAATCTCTTGTCAGCTGACTCTAGGGGGAACTGCAGTCCCTCTGTCCCCATTCTCCAGCTCCTTGCAAGGGGCAGTGGGGAAGTGGAGGCGGATATCTTTGCAAGATTAATTTGCTGCTGTCTCTTTCTAGCTTTGAAAACAGAGCCCTGCAAAGATCTGTGTGTCTATCTTATGCTGTTTTCTGTGGGTTCACGCTTTGATAGGAGCGTGTCACTGCAACCTCCATAACAGGGTGGTGGCTGGGTTAGGGTTAGGGTTAGGGTTAGGCGACCCTGCGCACTGCAAGTGAGCATCTTAACCACAAGGCAAAAGAGAGAGAATCCGTAACAGGCAATGTATAACACAACACTGCTCATTACATACACAAGGGGTAGATGTCAGCATAACATAATATTGACACAATACACGTTCAGCATCAGATCCACACATCTTTGGGGAATCTATAGCTACTCATCTCTCATCTCTTGGCACTGGACAGATTCAGGAAAGCAGAGCAGTTGTATTGTGTGCAGCATCTGTTTCCCCACCACTTAGTATTCTTTACTTACTAAATATATCTTGATTCTTTGATATAGAAAATCGTATATTAAAATATATGCAAACGGTTCCAATGTAACCTCTGTCTCACAAGTGCATTTGTACTCCAAATATATTTTGTTTGCTATCAGTGCTGAAAAACTTGTGTAGGTGGGGCATTTGCAGTTCTTTTTATTTTTTTAATATGCAATGGAGACTTCCGTGCTATATTAAATATCTAATCATATTTTCTAATTGATTTACTTATTTATTTTTCACGAGCCACTAATATAATTCCTGGCGTCTAGCAATGTCTGCTGCCGTTCTGCTGGTTCGGGGGATGTTGTCCATGGCAGAGATAAGGAGGTAGTCTGCCATAAATAATAATCGCTTGCATTCCCCCAGAGCCAAGGTAACAAGCAGCTAATCAGGAAGATTTGCTATTCGCATCAGAATGACACACCTGTCAGAGTGAGTACAGTATGGCCAGATGAACATGATTAGAGATTCAACTCCCACATCGCCAGTGAAAAAGAGCAGTGAGCTAAATGGAAACACTACAGTACAGTATTTCACTGAAACATTCTGTTGCAGGCTTTTCATGTTGTATTTTCATTCCTCGTATTTATAGAATTATAGAATATATACATATATATATATATATATATATATATATATATATATATATATACACTAAGTATCCCTAATTAATGTGTACTTACATAGTGATAGGGATTAGTTTAGAGTTCAGGTTAGAGTTAGGGTTATATCGTGGAAAAATGATTTACCCATTAAATACATTGTAACTATGCATAATAACATTGTAATTATGTGTAAGTACACATGCATTTACTACTATGTAAATGCACAGTACATAGAGGCACTTCATATAAAGTGTTACCATATATATACATATTATTTAAAAACCAAAAAAAACTAAAAAAAACTATGGGTTTAATGATATACCCAATAACTAATGTGTTATAAAGGTCATTATAAACATGTATACTATCACCCCTTGTTTTAAAAACGGTTTGTGCTTGTTTGTGGTTTTATTTGGTAGCCAAAGTAACATTTATGACAAAATAGTAGTAAAATGAAAATGGTGGTGTTTTGATTGTCTAAAGAGGGCCTTTGTGATTTATATTGGATACACTAGCCCCTCCATCATGCCAGGCTGTAAAGCTGCAGGAATTGAGCATTCTTTGAAACAGAGCACAGTGGCAGCTGATGGCAATAAATAATATTGAAAGGTATCATAAAAGAGAGAATCGGGAGCAAAGTACTTCAGATCAGGCCTGTTGAAATTCCCCTTGTATGCCATTACAGCACCTCTGGGTAATATTAATTCCAACTGTAATTTGAAGTTGTGAATCTCTGTAATGGCTTTTAGAAATCGAAGGTAAACTCAATACAAACCTGGACACAGAGGAAGCCGTGTAGCCCAGTGGTTCACAGAGAGCCTAGGCTGAAGAGAAGTAAAGAATCATAATTACCGGCAGAACTGGATTTGAATTGCTAAGCAATCCCCCCTTTGAAAAATACGATTGCAATACCATTATATTACCAGTGCACTGCCTCAAATAAACACTTGCAGAATTACTAACAGACCACAGTATTACCATCATAGCAACACGATGGATATTGCACAGGGGTCCTGATACTGGTGCTGATGGTACCTTGGTTCTACCTGTCTGTGTATTGGATTGAGATAGCAATAGCATGTCACAAATCTGGAAATGTTACCGCTGTGGTATTGTAATGACGGATGAGTTAATGTTAGTGACGTCAGCATAAGACCCGTGCTTACCTCTTGACCGCAGAGCTTGCTTTTTATTATTATTATTATTATTATTATTATTATTATTATTATTATTATTATTTATTTCTTAGCAGACACCCTTATCCAGATATCACATTATTTTTACATACAATTACCCATTTATTAAGTTGGGTTTTTACTGGAGCAATCTAGGTAAAGTACCTTGCTCAAGGGTACAGCAGCAGTGTCCCCCACCTGGAATTGAACCCACGACCCTCCAGTCAAGAGTCCAGAGCCCTAACCACTACTCCACACTGCTGCCCCTGTTTAGCTGAATGGTTTGCATCCAGCCATTGCCTTTCTATTCAGTTCAATGGGCCAAGATGCCAATTCATTACTGTATCATTCTACCAATGGTGCATACCATTGATTGCTGTTATAGTGCCTCTGCATTGCCATTGAAGAACATTTGAAGTATTCAGAGTCCACACTGGAGAAATGGCATTCTATTAGGAGTTTAAGCTCCATTTTGGATATTTATAAGTGTCATAAAAAGGTATGTACTGGTAAATAGAAGAATAGAGAGATACATAATCAAACCAATGATGCAACACAGTCCTTGATAGCGGTTCCTGCGGGGGTTTTGCAAACCATGGCAGTATCTCTCAACACGTCCTCTGTTGAAACGCACTGCACTGGGGGGCTGTGAATGGGTCTCTGTCAGCCTGGATAATGTGATTAAAAGTGTGTGGGATGGAGCTAATGCAGCTTGAGTGTCTGGGAGGGACGGAGAATGATGAGGAGGTCCAAGGGGCAGGGAGGATGTTCACAGCAATGAAATCAAACCGGTAATATGTCATGAAGAAAAACAGGCATTGCAATAATCATGCTTGTCTATTGTTTGTGGAGAGCGCATCACTGCACATTTTAGAGACTCTTTCAAGCAAGTGACTCGTCTCGTTTTCCCCTGCTTTGATTACGGGGTTGCAATTCATCATACAGCTTCAAAGTCAACTAGAGAAGATTTTTATATTATAAAAAACAGCAAGATCTGTTATGCTGTTGCGCAAGATTAGCCACTTCTACTGCTGTCCTTACTTCTTTCTGTAAAATCTGCCTTCAAGTGGCTTTGTCTTGCTAAAGATCCTTTAAAATCATGAATGCCAGAGCTAACCAGCCTTCCTCATTCAATTCAAATTATGTGACAATGGGACTGGACTGAGGCCAGAATCTCTCTCTCTCTCTCTCTCTCTCTCTCTCTCTCTCTCTCTCTCTCTCTCTCTCTCTCTCTCTCTGTAATTACCACTGTAGATATAATTACAATAACTTGGTAACACTTTACATGAAGTGTCTCTAATTACTCATTTTAAGAAACAGTCTGAATCTGTGCTGATTGTGGTGAGTCACCCATCCTGTACCTGATATAAAACAAATCAAAACTAATGAACATTTCCAACAGCGAAAGAAATGTGCAGCTATTTGCATGGGCGAAAGACAGAATCCTGAGGGACCCACATGGAAAATGAGTTCACCCAATCTAGCAGGCACTGCCTACTGTCTTAATGGGTATTACTGCCATAACGAAGATTCAATTAAGATTCCACAGAAGGATAGGCACCACTCAACTACATGGAGCCATCCAGAGAACGACCAAAAGGAACCTACACAGCTATAACGAGCACCCAGTGAAGTAGGAATTTGATAGGTCGAGGTGTTTACCATTTGTGTTTGACAACATTCTACAATATGGGGGATAGTAATTTCACTGAGAACTCAAAAACGGCAGCTGAATCCACTTCCAATAAGATTAGGTCTCTGAGCTGTAGCACAGAGCTTTGTAATGACTTTATGTTTGAAATACTAAACTGCCGTCCTCTCAATAACATCTTGAAAGGTATGAAGTCGTTTTGTTGCATTTTATTTCTTAATAACAAAGCATCTCTCATTACTGTCTGGCTAACAACATTTTAATGGACTCCCCTATCCAGGCCATCCCATTTTCAATTACTTTATGCAATGCGATTTTTTAGCTGTCTAATCTTTGTTTTTAATAGTCCGCTACAGTGTGTAATACTGTGTATGTCTTTCATGCCTGCTGCTGGGCTAATGGAAAAAGCCTTGGTATTTTTTTCATCCTCTTATTATAAATGTATTTCAATGAATAAATTAAATAAAACAGACAAACGCAATTAAACAGATTGTTCTTACTTTCTAAAGAAGTATACTGAGTACAACTCCATGGACAGGAATAAATTCACCATTAACTCAAGCAGACAAGCCCATTTTGAAATAGGAAATTAGATTTTATTTTGCAATTGTTTGTCTCGTTTCTTCTAGCTTTTCCTGTATCATTTATGATTTTACAAACCTCAATTAGTAGTCTGGGAATGCCTTATCAAAGGTAATATTGGATAGATTAGTGCTAATAAATTCAATATACAAAGTAGTATTTATATATGCATGGAATCTGTATTGGGGAGATGCTGGAAAACAAGAAGTATCTGTAGGAAAACAGTGTAATGTTTAAGTGTTGTGGGATAACCCAATGTAGACCAGAATCAATGGCAACATGGGTGTGGAATTAGTAATCATGATTTAAAATGCTTTGAAGTCAATGGAATCTCCCCAAGCTTGGTTTCAGGGTGTGTGTGTGTGTATACAGCTGTGGCCAAAAGTTTTGCACCACCTAGAATTTGAGGATTGAGACTTAATAAAAATAAAACGATATGAACGTACAGCAGAAGTCTACTGGGAGTCATAATAGTAGCACAGTATTTCATGTTAGATTTCAAAATGTCATATTTTTCCATTTTTGTCAGGTTTTCATTAAGTACCGATATACGGAAAAAACTACAAAGCGGTATGTTATTCAATATGCTAATGTAACATTATTCAGCAGGTTCTATTTGACTTTATGAAGTAAAATGTGTTAATTCTATAGGGTGATGCAAAACCTTTGGCCATCGCTGTGTGTGTGTATAATGCCCTAGGAGTATGTCCTTACATAAAGCACTCCCCTGTCCGGCTCATGATTTAATGGGACATCCTCCTGCGGTGAATAAAAACCCTATACCACAAACAATCATTCAGTATCCTCTCTCTCTGTATACATTGTGACAAGACGGCCTTATTTCGGTTTCGTGCCCTTATAAAAACGTGACCCAGAGACTTAACCTGATGTTTCCAGCACACAAGGCACACTCATTATACAAAACAAAAATTAACAAACAAAAACCTAGCTCTTACTAAACACATGCCGGTCCCTGACTGACACGCAGGACAGCTAAGCTGTTTACCTGACATACAAAACATACAAACACTTTCAAACAAGTGCTCATAAACTAAACGTAGGTTTAACTTTTACACAGTACCTGTACTGTACGAAATACAGTCGGGTTCTTCCACACAGGACAACCACCTTGAGCAGACTGGCTGCTCTCCTTTTATACTTGGCAGCTGGCCTCAATTTGCAATAACGAGGCCAACTGCCAAAACAATAAAACAATTAACAAATAATAATTAAATCAAACAATAATACAATTAAATAAATTAAACACAATTTAGGCTGGCAGGGAGGCTTTTAACCCTGAATACACAAAATACACATATTTACATTTGCAGGATCCATATATATATATATATATATATATATATATATATATATATATATATTTGTAGCAACATTCATTTTTAGCAATGATTTGAACTTACTTACAGTGCTTACAGTACATCATATATATTAGCAATCATCTAATCAATCACACCACACTACAAGAGATGACATTTCTTATAACTGTAAGAGACAGCCCGCACACAGCGAACTTACAGGAAATTTAACTTAACACTTACTGAGGAATTGCGCAAATGTAAGACACTTTCACCTGGGGATAACGCCTCCACCTAAAGTCGATTGATGTTTAAAACACCAAACCTGCTACTTATGATACATTCAAACGGCTCTATGTTTCATTAAAGCTTTCATGAAAGTGATTTATAAGGGCAGCAGTCAGGATCACTGCCTTGAGACCTTCCCCCAGAGCTAACCAAGAGAGTGGAGACCTTAACACCCGCTTCCTGCCAAGCATTCCTGCTCCTCAACGCTATCAAGTGTGCAGAATTGCATTCTGGTTTTGTGATCTGGATGACTGGGGACAAAGAACTGGGTTTAAGCACTGGCCTCTAGCGGTGAATTGCTTCTGCATCCCCCTGAGGCAGATTATTACATAGAAAAGGTACGTTACTTGGGGAGGCAGCTGAGTAAAGACATGAATAATATAAAACAGGGCCCAGGAGAAAACAGAGCAAGATGAGATCCTTGACAACAGGCAGCAGCGACAAAGCAGTAAAGACACTGAAGACAGTGAAAAGGTGTCACTTTCAGTTTGTTGAATCTAATAGCACTTCCATGTTTTTTTTTTTTTTAAATGTATTCTGTTCCTATCTTAATAAGACATATTTTGTGCAAGTTTATTAAATGCTTCACCAACTCCCAGTCCTGTATCCCAAGCAGGCTGTCGCTCAAGAGCTGTCCGTGGCGTTTTAGTGCCTTTTGTATGGCATGCAGAGTGATTTGCAAACACACTGCATTTCTCACATAATTAGACTGGAGGGATTTCATTAAAACCCTGTGGTGAGCTTTCAGCTTGCAAAAACCCAGAGAGAGGCATTGCTCTCTTCAGTGTATTTGATCTTGCTCTTTAATATTATTTATTTATTTTAATTGAGACTGCATTTTATCTGGAATTCTGTGAGGCATATTTGCCAGTTAAGCTTCTCTTTATGTGCTCACTCCTCTCCAAATAATTGTGAAGTTGATGTCATTAGACTTTTAGGCTTTTTCAGTTTATGAGTCAAAAACGACTTATGCCGAAACCTGTTGCATAATTAACAGGTTCCATGTTGTTCCAATAAAGAACCCAGTCAAACAAGTACTCTAAAAGGTGAGTGATTTACTATTATAGCATTTTGTGAGCCCTTGAAAAATAAACATTGAAAGGGAGCAATCCTTAATACACATTAAAAAAAACCTAAAAACAGCACTACTCATAATGACAGGTTTAGAAACGATTTTACATTGGATAGTCCTAAAATACAGAACCATTGAATTCCTTGAACTCCTCGGCGATCCTGAACAGGTGGTAACTCAATTAGAACAGCAGCAAAACAATCCTTTGGAAAGCTTTATTTATTTTTCACTCAGTCTTCCAATTAGCATTTCTGAAGCCACGGTCTGGAGTGTGAGTCATGATGTCTGCCTTGTAGGTGGGGGCACTGAATGCAGGCGGGCGGGGGGAGGGTGGGGGGCATTCTGCATAATTATCCTAGACCTGCTCTGACAAGACATGCTACCCCCCCCACCCCCCCCCCACCCCCCCCCATCCCCCGACACATGCTGACCTCCGTCGCTGAATGCTGTCTGCACTCTGTGTAGAGTGGATAATATAATCTCTCTAGCCACTTCGAGTTAATTAACGCTGGACAGCAGTTTATGCAAATATTTGTACAGCGCACAATACTAATTTGCATGGAAACATTTTCTGTGTTCTCCAGGGATAAAACAACCTGTGCATGCATCTATCTATCTATCTATCTATCTATCTATCTATCTATCTATCTATCTATCTATCTATCTATCTATCTACTTATTTTGTCTGTTGGTGCATGATGGGAGTGTGAGGGTGTGTGAGGGTGTGTGGAGAGAGTAGGTGAGTGATTGTTTATTTTTTTTGTTTTGTTCTATGTAATTTTCTTTCTTTTTATTTATTTTTTGGGATATACTGGTTTCTTTGGGTGTTTTCTACATTTTAGCTGACTTTGTCACCTTGAACAGGTTCTGGGGGCAGGGGAGCTCCCTCAAACTTTTCTTAAAAAGTTAAGTTGTCGTCATGGGGTGAAAATCATGACGGAGGGTTGGATTTCTTTGGAACAATGTGGTGAAGTTATGGAGTAAGAAAAATATCAAATCTGCATCTCAAATGAATGGGTCAATTGTTGTGTTTCTGAGCGAAATTAATCTTGTTGCTAAGGCTGTTAAGAAGAAGGGAATTGTGGTAAATGATACATTTATGACTGTTTTACCTCTGGCTTTACCATCCAGAAAGGTAATCCTCTCAGATGCTCCTCCGTTTTTAAAGAATGACGTGATAGAGAATGCACTTTCCAGACACTGACAAATTGTTTAGAGCCCGACGAGAATCCCGCTGGGATGTAAATCCCCTAAGCTGAAACATATAGTTTCTTTCCGTAGGCAAGTAAATATGATTCTAAATGACATGAAACAAGAGTTAAAGGTAGTCCTCAAATTTAGACTCCTGCACACCATCACCGCTGTCAACTCATAAGAGATCAGGGGACCTGCAGTGGAGACTCCTGCACACCATCATCGCTGTCAACTCATGAGAGATCAGGGAACCTGCAGTAGAGACTCCTGCACACCATCATCACTGTCAACTCATAAGAGATAAGAGGACCTGCAGTGGAGACTCCTGCATCATCGCTGTCAACTCATAAGAGATCAGGGGACCTGCAGTGGAGACTCCTGCACACCATCATCGCTGTCAAGTCATAAGAGATCAGGGGACCTGCAGTGGAGACTCCTGCACACCATCATCGCTGTCAACTCATAAGAGATAAGAGGACCTGCAGTGGAGACTCCTGCATCATCGCTGTCAACTCATAAG